>NC_068576.1:32474527-32776614 GCF_025698545.1 Gossypium raimondii | reverse complement strand
GAGGTTACTTTGGCAGGGTCATTGATGAAATGATTTGTATTAATTGTTCTTGAAAAGCATGATATGTATTAATTGTTCTTCTTCAAAGCATGTGGATTTAGAGATGATATATTGGGCTCTACTATGATGATGTATAGTAGGACAGTTTCAAGTACTTGTTTCGAAGGTGAACGGATGGTTAAACAAGCTGGTCGAAAACTGTAGTTAGTTTCATCACTCCAATTGCGTTAGCATCTTCCAAGACAACTAAACCACAAAGTTGAACCGCATCAAACATATGGATTTAGAAAGGCCGAGAAATTATTTCCTTTGTGTATTCAAGCTTCAGTTTCTTTTTTATCTTAAAAGATTACCCTATTATATTTGTTGGCTTCATTTATAATGTAGCAATAAAATAGAAGCTTTGGAGGGATATGGAATGAAGCTTTAATCATGGCGCAACATACTGATAGTAATCATATGTTGTATTAAGAACTATAATATATGCTTCCTGGACTCTTGTTTTACCGTAAATTACATGTTTCGGCATATATTTGGAATAGGTATGGGCACAACATACTGATAGTAATCATATATTGTATTAAGAACTGTAATATATGCTACCTGGACTCTTGTTTTACCGTAAATTACATGTTTCGGCATATATTTGGAATAGTTATGGAGATATAGTCTTTCAAATATATGAAAAATATTGAGCATGACTATGTTAGATGTGGTACTCTCATCTGATGAGTCTAGGCAACCTATTTTTTCAGCCACGCAGTGAATTTTAAATGGCCTCATTTAACTTCTTCACCCACATAAGTTCATTTATTTTAATCAAACAGCCAACAAAGCTATTTCAGTTACTAGCCAACGGTTGGTTTTAGTTTTGAAGTTATTTGGTGCTAGCAATGTCTTGCATTGAGTTACTGATGACAAACATTTGAAATAACATGCATTAAGACGCACAGACATTGAGAAAAAGGGTATTGTAAATATTTCATTAAAGAGATTTGAAAGAAGAATGAATAGTAATAATTTTTGAATTTTTTTCTAGTTTTAATTCATTTTTAATTATTTATTATTAAAAATAAATATAATTGTAATAATTTTTAATCATTTATTAATTTTGTAATTGTTAAATAATTTTAAAACTTCTATTATATATCATTTTAATCTAATGTCCTTAAAAGTCATTTTCTATTTTCACCTCACCGCCACACCCACGTTTGAATCCAAACACACACTCCATCATTGCTTTCTAATCTCACCATTCTAAAGATCCAATCTCACCGCTACAGTAACTAATCTCATCGCCACCGCTGTTTTTAATCTCACCGTAGTTAAACACACCGCACATCCAAACTAAGCCTTAATCTCTAAGAAACTCGGGACCAGAGTGGATCCCGCAGAAAATATTTAAACAGAATATTGGTGGGTCCCATGGTTTTAAGAGTTTGGGGCAGAGGGGGGCATTAGTTGGTTTCGTCGGTTAGTGTTTGGTTGCCTATAAAATGGGCTTCAATGATCAAACCCCGTGTCTCTCTCACATACATTCCCTTCACTTCTATGTATAATTTCTCTGCCGTCTGCCTCCGTTCGTTAAAATATCTTTCAATGTTTTCTCATTTTTAGCCTTGCAATCTGGTTTCGTTTCCAATCTTTCAGGCTTCCTCAAAACAAAACAGAGTACTCTTTTAACTACCTTAATTTACCAAAATGGGTAAGTTTTGTTTTTGGAGTTTGGAGGCTCGGGGTCTTTAGTTTTCATGCTAAAAGCTTTGTGGGTTTTGCCGAAAATGTTTTTGTGGGTTTTGCTTTTCCTTTGAAGTGAGTTTCTTTGAAGATAGTGCAAAGAATATTGCTGGTAAAAATGTGATGTTCACTGATGCAAAATCTGTCCTCAACATGTCGATCACAGTAACCGTATCAGCGCAAAATCCGCTAGCGTCTCCAGGATATAAAATCTCCATTAAAACAAAGAAGTTGCTGCAAAACCGTGAAATTATCTCTGGAGCAAGAGTTAATGCATGGGTTGATTCCATGAGAGCTTCTTCTCCAACTCATACAAAATCTACATCTTCCGTTACAGATGACCAAGTTACCTGGAATGTAAGTGCTAAGCTATCCGGCTGGTGCCTTTGGTATTTACAACAATCAAAAGATTCTGAAAATTTTATTGTTTATGACAATATTCAGCTCCATCATCCATCTGCCCTTGAGATGTTCGAACAAATAATAGATGCATCAAAAGGGAAACAAATAGTAATGTTTCTTGATTATGACGGCACTCTTTCACCAATTGTTGAGGATCCAGATCGAGCTTTCATGTCCAAGAAGGTTGGCTATTTGTTTATATGAAACAGACAGTGTCTAGCCCTTTCTATAATTAGTTTCCGGTTAACGAACTTTTCATGTTTGTGTAATAAATCAGATGAGAAAGACTGTGCGAAAGCTTGCCAAGTGTTTTCCTACCGCTATAGTGAGTGGCAGATGCAGAGACAAGGTACATTTTCATGCCTTAGATCTTGAGAATAAGCAATCACCATTTTTTTTTCCTTTTTGTCCATTTAGGTATTCACATTCGATAACTGTTTTCTTGTTTTGCAAATTACAGGTGTACAAATTTGTCAAATTAGCTGAGCTGTACTACGCTGGAAGTCACGGCCTGGACATTAAAGGGCCAGAGAAACGTTCCAAATCTAAAAGCGTAAGTGAGATGCATTGGTAACCTTTTCTTTTTCTTTTTCACTGCAGGGAAAGAGTATGTTCGCTCGTAAAAGTGATGGTATGAACTAGCTAGATTAACTCGCTCGTGCATTTCAGTGCTTGTACCTAATGGTTAAAAGGAACATAAACTTTTCCCAACTCTTCCACCTCGTTTATCCTGTGCTTTTGCACTTACAGGATGGTGAGTCTGTTCTCTTCCAACCAGCTAGTGAATTTCTTCCCATGATTGATGAGGTTGGTGTTCTTCACAGTCTTGATTAATTCAACCACTCCATGGGAATTAAAGCAAAGAGCTTAATTTTCATTTTTGTTTGTGAACTTTCCAGGTTTACAAACAATTGGTTGATACTACAAAATCAACTCCAGGAGCTAAGGTTGAGAACAACAAGTTTTGTCTTTCAGTACACTTCCGTTGTGTTGATGAAAAGGTAAAACCCCAATAGCAATTACTATTATCATCTTATTATCAGAAATCACTGTTTGCTTACACAGAAATTTTCTCTATTAAAAATACAGAAATGGAGTGAACTAGCACAGCAGGTTAGGTCAGTTTTAAAGGAATACCCCAAACTTCGGTTAACTCAAGGCAGAAAGGTAGGAACGGGGATGCAATCTGATCTTTTTTTTCCTCACCTTCGATGATATTCATTTATTAGTTAGAGATATCTGAGTTTGAATGATATTTGCTGCGTGCTGCAGGTTTTAGAAATTCGTCCTACAATTAAATGGGACAAAGGGAAAGCCCTTGAATTTTTGTTAGAGTCTCTTGGTAAGTACTACATAATTTATTACATGTTGTTTGATTGTTGACCATCTCCACTTCATAACCGCAAATATATATTATATATTACTCATAAAGTGTTAAAACAGCAGCCCACCTCCACTTGAATACTTTATTTCCCATAAAATTGTTAATGCTAGCAAAATAATGACATGATATTCTCTGCTCACTAACCATGATTATAAAATGTGTTTCTATAGGATTCGCTAACTGTACCGATGTTTTTCCCGTCTACATTGGAGATGATTGCACAGATGAAGATGCATTCAAGGTATCCAATGCTCAAAATCAAAGCCAAGGCATCTCTTTAATTTATAAACTAGTGGATCTTGCTAATACTTTGATTTTTATTATTTTTATAGATATTGAGAGACAGAGGACAAGGCTTTGGTATTCTTGTGTCCAAGTTTCCCAAGGAAACCAGTGCATCATATTCTTTACAAGAACCAGACGAGGTGAGTTCTAAACCAGTGCATCATTTTACATTTATTGCATTTGACCATAAATGTTATTATGGTCAATTGCAATAAATATCGGACATAATATCATAACAGAAATAGTAAATCTTGTTTCTTTTTGCAGGTGATGGATTTTTTACGTCGCTTGGTTGAGTGGAAACAATTATCTTTACAAGCTCAATCCAGAATGTAAAGACAGAAGATATGGGTAAAATAATACTAGTCCAACACCCAAGGAAGAATCTTAAAAGGGCGTGTAAGAGCCCATTTTTGCCCGGGCCCATACCAGCAAAACAAACCCAAATGATAAAAACAAAAACAGTCCATTTACAGAAAATTTAAACCCAAAATTACAATGGTCTGAACGGCCCAATAAGAATTAAAACCCTAAAGCCCGAATGACCCAAAACCTAAACTAGTTTTCAGCCAAGAGCAGACCCTAGCTGGCCGCCGCTCCTGCCCTAGCCTCTGTCACCTCCGCACGAGCACGCCTCTCCCCACGTACGTGCCACGTCCACATCATCGTACGGGCGTACACCTGCAACACACAAAGCAACAGAGCGCAAGCAAACAAGAAAAGGCGGACAGAAAATAGCAGACAAAAAGGAGCAAAAAAATAGCAAAAAGGGCAGAGAAAAAAAAAGGGATGTATTTGGATTTATTTTTTTCTGGATCTGGCTATATAAAGCCGTTTTTGAATCTGTAAAAGGGGGTTCTTTTTCCTCTACACACAATATCAGTACAGAGAAAAATATTGAAAACAAAAAATATTGAAAGGTGATTGAAATTTTGTTTCGCATCGGGGTTTCTTTTTTCTTTTGGTTTTGTTTCTATGATTGTTTAGTTCTTTATTTGAGTAGAAAAACAATAAAAGGAAAAGGGGAGTCATATACCTGGTGACCACATCTTCTTTCTCTCTGTCGTCATCGGAGTTGAAAAGGGGATCGAAGAACCTGAAGAACAGATTGTCGAACGGCGCAGAGTTTACTTTAGTTTAGGTTTTATCTTAATAAAAATGATAGGTTTGTTTAGGGTTTATTTTAGTTTAAAGCGCAGGAATTAAAACGCCACCGTTCAGAGCCAATACAATGGCATTGAAACGGCGCCGTTTAGTGGCCTTTGAACAGCGTGGTGACCCGACCCGGGGGAAGGATCCGCGCGCTTTGGGTCTGATGGGATTTTTGCACAATAAGTCCCTTCGCATTAGATTTTATTTTAAATCGGTTTTCTTCAGGTTTTAAAATGGTACCGCATATTTTATTTTATTTTCATTTCGATCCAAAGACAAACGACGTCGTTTTTATCAATCAGATTTGAACCCTTGTACTTATGTGTTTATTTGCAGCTTTAGTCCCTCGGTTTTTAATCCAGTACAAATTTTATTTTCCTTTTACTTTTATTCATGTCTGCTACCTATTAAATTTTGTTTTAATTTCAATGTAATTCTTGTTCCATCATTTTCTTATATCTCGTTTTTTTTTTCACTTCAATTTCGACCAAGCTTTTATTAACTTAATTTAAAATTAAATTAGTTTTATTTGGACATATTTTATTTTTTAGTATCACTTTAATATTTCCAAATTAATCTTATTTTAAATTTATTAGACATTATTTTTTAGAAATTCATTATAAACTTTGGTTTTCAAATTTAACATCTTATTATTTAATTCATCATTTGTTAATATATTTATTTTATGAAATTTGATATAATTTGTATGTATTTTAATTTTTATTTCATGTTATATCTTAAAATTCTCTCATTTATATATGGACTACATATTTGATGTTTACATGATAATCTTTTTCTTAATGCTAGTATTCTTATGTATGACTTATTAAATTATTCATTTCTAGGGTATATCATTATTCTGATCTTATTAGGATTATTAATTTTAAGTTATTGATGTGTTTATATGCTCATTTAGAATTGATTTTTATTTATTTAAAAAAAGAAGAAAAGAACTCACTTTGAATCCTTTATATACTTCAATATTTATGCATATATGTATTATTACTGTGATGTTTTTATATTATATGTATTACTTTTATTAAATTAATATATGTATGAAATTCGCTTGAATATATTTCAAATTTCAACTATTCTATGGTTATTTTATTTCAAGTCTATTCGAACTTGGATACGTAATTTATTTTAGAACTTTTATACATAAGATCCTTTTTATCTTGAAGTATCTTTTAAAAATTTTTGGTAATAAATTTATTTAGCTTTTGAATATTGATTTTATATTTGCATAAAATGATTAAGATTATTGGTGTTAGTCTTGTTTGTATTTGTCTATTACTTGCTTAACTGCTCCTTAGTGTAAGTTTAAGCTGCTATTTATCTTTTGCATTATGTTTCGCTATTCTATCATAATTCGTTTAAAAGAATTCTTTTATTTTAAAGCACAATAATCATTCTATTTCACAATAAAAAAAACCTAGCGTTTATATTTCTGGAGAGAATTGTGCCCTAATTTACTGGGTTCCAATTCTTCTCGATGAATTTAGATCGCAATGTGTTTATTTAATTAAAACCATACAATTTTAAAACTAAGCATTTAGGATTTAAAAATGTCAGATCCTAACTTACTGGATGTGACATTCTGTTATCCCAATTTTAAAATAAAGGCAATGTTTGATGTTTAAGAACTTCGAGAAATCGAAACCTAACTTACTGGATTCTAATTTCTCATTTGACTTAAATGACCAAACAACCTTCTCAAAATACATGAATTTTAAAATTTAAAAATTAAAAGAGGCACACTTAATTTTGATGATTGAATTGTTGCATCCTAACTCACTGAGTGTGACAATTTATTTCTTCGAAATGAGTGTGTCTTATCATTCAATTTGATTTATCCAAATTTGAGCTTCAAAGGATCGTATTTCAAAATCTTTTCAAAATTTTGACCCTAAGACATTAAACAATCAATTTGGTACCAATTTTCGGCGTTACGAGGGTGCCAACCCTTCCTCGTGCGTAACCGACTCCCGAATTTGTTTTATCAAAATTCGCAGACCCAAAATTATTTTCAAGGTGATCCGATCACACCTCAACAAAAGATCAGTGGCGACTCCCATTTTATTTTCAAAAGTCGATCCCCATTTTTCAAATTCAAAAAAAGATTTCGACAGCTTGGCGACTCCACTAGGGACTTTTAGAGAGTCAAGCCGTAAAATTGATTGTTTTTTTATCTTATTATTGAAAATTGAAAATTTGATTTAAAAATTATGATCCTTTCTTTGCATTTTCCTGCATGATTACTGTAAATTGAGTTTTATATCTTGGCATCATATTGCATAAAGACTGTTTAGTCTTACCCTTTTAAGTGTGAGTGAGAAGCTACTCCTTCGTGAGGTTTTCACCTCCGTGCAGGATAGTAGATCACTTCCGGGATACATCTGTACCTATATCTTCGTGAGATTTTCATCTCCGTGCAGCCATAGGGAAATGTATCCCCTGAACTGAACTCAGTCTGTATGAGCCTATAATGGGTGAAGATCGAGGAATCTGCTGGTTCGGGTACCTTATCTTTAGAGTCAAACCACATGTAGAAGACCTTAGGAACCCATCCTAGGTAGAGCCGCTCCAAATCCCTAGTGTTTACCTGACTAGGTACTTTTGTTTTCCTTGTTTGCTTCTATTTTTGTACTAACCCCTCTTGTTGTGCTTTGATTGTGTTTGCATTACATTTGTATCTTAGGAAAGAGATATTGATTCAAATCCGATTACTAAATTAGAAAGCTTATCATGGAATACGGATTCTTTGATAAAGCAGAAAGTAATACGACTGCTTGAATATATCCCAAGAAACACAGGAATGGTGATGAAAGAGTTCGTGACTTCATTTCGTGGCCCGAAGATTCAAGATGACTGTCTAGAAGCCTTCGACGTTTCAACTCCCTTAAAGAAGCTGACGAGCCTTATGAAGAGGGGCAAATGATGGATCGTAACCAAGATCAAGAAAAGGATCTAGCAGTGGCATCTATTAGAAATTGGCGAGATTATCTCAAACATGCGGATGAAGAAAAAGTTGATGTTGTCTCTTGGAATATAAGAGCAAAGCCGTACATGCCTCTGCTTTATGTAAATGAATTTTCTTTCTAATAAAGTTTTGTAAATGTAATTGAATCAGAATTAACATCTCTTTAGGCATTCACTTCATGCATCTGCATTACATTACATGCATTAAAGTCCATTGAAAGAGTCTAATTAAGTAAATTTGTTTCAGCTAATCTGGAAAACCAACCAACCAAACATCCTTATGGTACTCGTCGCAAAACTAAGGAAATGGGTCAAAGATTAGAAAAATTGGAGCAAATGCAAAAGGATATGCAAGAATGGTTACAAGTACAAATGCAAGAGCGGCTAGATAGAATCCAAGAAGACATGATGGAAAAATTGATCAAGGCTCAAAAAGATGCGATGGTTGAATTGACCCATTTACTGACTAAAAGAGTAAATAAGGGGAAATGTCCTATGGTAAATGATGAAGAAGACAAGGATAGACCTACCTATCCTCCAGGCCTTACGCCTCTGTACGTGCAGGTTCAGACTGAGGTACCTCCGCGCGGATCCTCTGTTTCAATTGGGCCTCAGCGGTTTCAAACTGATGTTTCAATACCGATGAACTTTTTGGCTGGATCATGTCCTAACCCTGGTGATAATCTGGTTAATCTTTCCGTCCCAAATTTTGATGAAACAGCTGAAGAAGGAAAGGCGAACGCTGAATTGCCAAAACGGTGGAAAGATAGGTATAAATGGTTGGAGGAAAAATTCAAAGCCTTGGAAAGCGCTGATAGTAATCAGGGAATTGACGCTAAGGATCTAAACTTAGTCCCAGACTTAGTACTTCCTTCCAAATTCAAGATGCCAGAATTTGAGAAATATAGTGGGACCAGTTGCCCCAAAGCCCATATCATCTGTTCTGTAGGAAAATGACTGGGTATATTAACAATGATCAGCTATTAATACATTGCTTTCAGGATAGCCTCATTGGAGCAGCGTTCAAATGGTACAATTAATTGAGCCGTACCAAGATTGGTTCATGGAGGGACCTAGCTCAAGCATTCATAAGGCAATACAGTCATGTGACAGATATGGTTCCTGATAGAATCACTTTGCAAAACATGGAAAAGAAGCCAAGTGAAAGTTTTAGGTAGTATGCACAGGGGTGGAGGGAGGTTGTAGTCCAGGTTCAGCCACCCCTCTTGGAGAAAGAGACGACAATGCTCTTCATCAATACACTGAACGCCCCGTTCATCACGCATATGTTAGGAAGTGCAACAAAAAGCTTTTCTGATATAGTTATGAATGGTGAAATGATTGAGAATGCTATAAGAAATGGAAAAATTGAGGCGGAAGAGAGTAATAAGATGTCAACCCCAAGAAGAAGAGAAAATGAGGTGAACAACACAGGTTACTCTAAATCAGTTGCTATGAGTCCACCAGGATAGATAGTTGATAATCAACAAAATTCGTCAAGGAAAGATTCTAGTATGAAGACTGAGAAGTTTCAATTTACGCCAATCCCAATATCGTATAGGGAACTGTATCAAAATTTGTTTGATGCACATGTTGTCTCCCCTTTTCATTTGAAACCTCTACAACCCCCATACCCCAAATGGTATGATGCGAACGTATAATGTGACTACCATGCAAGAATTACGGGGCACTCAATAGAGAATTGTACTGCCTTCAAAAATTAAGTTGAAAGACTCATTAACATGGGTGTTGTCAAGTTTGATGACTCCAGTGCAGAAAATACGTTACCCAATTATAATTGATAATGGAGTGAATGCAATGCATGAAGAAGAGTGGGAAATGTTCACACCGATGAAAAGCAACTGAAGAAGAGACCTTGTAGATATCCGTCCTTATAAATTTGGGAGTGTTCTAAGCAATTAAGACTGCAGAAGAAATCCCTGTAGATTTTAGAGCTTATTTAGAGTAATGTTTAGAACATTTTTGTTGTTTTAGCGTAAAAATGATAGAAATTCCTTTGTGAAATAGGCTCATGTCTGAACGTTATTATTTTAATGAAATACATCTTTACAATTATTGCTGAGCCAATATTTTCATTCTTTACGAATAATTCCAGATTCTTTCATTCTTTTGGATTTTCTTCCACATCATTCATTCATTCATAATCATATTGTACAAATAATTGTTCATAAATTCATACATTCTTTGGTACTTACTATGGGTCCCATGATATCAATGACATGAGTGACACTGCTGCAAACTTAGAATCTCCTTTTGAGCGAGATGTGTTTTAGAGAGATCACATGACTTTGAAAATAACATAGATTGTAGCTTATCTCTAGACTTGTTGAGGATGGTTGAATAAGAGGATAGACAGATCCTACCTCATAAGGAATCATTAGAAATTGTGAGCTTGGTGAATATTAGAATTGACCTGATTGCAAAGACGAAGCAAGACCTTGTTGAGTCACCTCTAAGGTTCAAAGATGTTTTTGTATGGTCATACCAGGATATGCCCAGGTTAACCGCTGATAACGAAATCTGCACAACAGCGCGATGTCAGAAATTTGCAGTATGAGCGATGCAAAATTCTTTGTCGGGGCAGTGCCTCTCTTGTTGACTCAGCATAACTTTGCCCATTTGAAGTCTAGTTTCTATCCCTTCAAGATGTTGTTAGATTTTACTTTGATTAAAGAGGAAGATCCAAAGTTTTCTGTCGTAGTTGCGCCCTAAAAGGCTCTATGAAAGAAATCTGATACCAAAGAAGGTTTTTCGCATACAAGGTGAAAGTGAGAGATCTTATGTGGGAAACTTTATCAAGAAAGAACATTGGTTCTAGTCAAAAGGGATAACAAGGACTTGCCTAATCCTATGGGTTCAGATCCAATCTCAAAAAAAAATCAAAAACAGAAAAAAGAAAAAAAATCAAAATCAAAGTCAAAATGAAAATAAAAAAGAGAGAAGAAAAAATGAAAAAGGAAAAAGAAAGGAGAGGCCAAGGCGAAAACCCGCAAAAGGCGCTTTGTGACCAAAGGAGGTTTTGAGTTGAAAACCCGAAAAGGGCAACTCAAATTTTGAGCAAATGGGGCATGGACATCACATTTATCGAAGACTTCTAATGGGCATTGCTTCACTATTAAGGTCATTAATTACTTCATCAAATGGATAGAGGCTACTGCATGCGTCAATGTCATCATATGCCATGGTATTAGAAAATGCATTGAACTTGAATGATAACGCGATAGCTGAGAGCTGTACTCAATTCAAAATCAGACACCACAGTTTGTCACTGTATTGCAAGACAATGAATTGCAAAAATGACTAAGACTTACAAGGACTGGCATGGAAATTACCATTTGCCCTCCTTGTTGGTTGAACATCTATCAAGACTCCTATTAGAGTAACATCATTCTCTTTGGTTTGAGGGATGGAGGTAGTTCTACCCATTACAGTAGAAATCTTTTCTCTCCAGGTGTTAGTTGAGCTAAGAGTTGGATGAGGCAGAATGAATCCAATTTGATCAGAAGGAAAAGGCTAAAAGCTATGCAGCACAGTCAAATGTATCAAAGGCGAATGATGCGAGTCTACTACCAAAAGGTTCGCCTTAGAGAATTCTATAGGGGAAACCTAATGTTGAGAAAGATCCTTCTTACACAAAAGGATTTTAGAGGAAAATTGACACTTAAGGCCTTTTCCAGAGAAGCTCTGATCTTGAGTAGGATAGATGGTAAAAACTCGCCAAATCCTACAAACTCAGATTCAGTCAAGCACTACTTCACCTTAAGAAGGAGAATGGACCAAGGTGAAAACCTGCAAATGGTGCCTTAATTTCTCAAAAAAAAGTGAAAAATGAAAAAATGAAAATGAAAAATGAAAAATGAAAAAGTAAAAATGGAGAGGCTAAGGGGAAAACCCGCAAAGGGCACCTTAGGTCAAAGAGGATTTGAGTTGAAAACCCGAAAAGGGCGGCTCAAATATTGATTGGAATGGGGGCATGAAGTGATCAGAGCGATTCGAATCTTTTTCAAATTGGGGTATGTGGTAATCTTGTTATACCGGAATCAACAGGAAAAGGTAGGCGACATCTTGGGACATTGATAAAGCATTGTAGATCTCCTAAACACATGTCTTCAGAAAGTTTGTACAGAGAAGTTCAAGCTGCGATATCTGGGGCACCCAATTCTCATATTATTTATATTGAATTTGTTGTTCTTGGAATACTTTTTCTTTCCTAAGATATACATTTCCAATCAATTTCTTTATTATCATTATTTACTGTTTTTGATAATTTATTCATTTTGAGCTATGCTTAGAACCAACTTTATTCTTATCCATTGTCATGACCCTTGTTGCAAGCATCTTGCATTGGAATAATGATCAATGGACTAATAAAAATTTCACAAAGGAAGTTTTGCATATTACTCTAAATAGTTTCTAAATAATACAGGAACCTGAAACAGGAATATTGTTTAGAACACACCAAATTTAAAGGTTGGAAATTTGAGAAGGAAGAGTCTAAATTTAGATTTTCTCTTTGGATTTTGTTGTCAAATGCATTGATTGACAAGATGCCATAAACAAGCAAGCAATGATCACCAAGCAATAGGAAGAGGTTACCTCAGAGAAGAGAGCCTCCATTTGCGCATGAGTCTTTGGTACAACACCCTGGAAATGGTGTAAGGGGACCAGAAAGATTAAGATCCTATATCCTTAAATTGTGATAAAAGAGGATTGAGGAAAAGCCGCATATTTCTACACTTGGATTACAGTGGGAGAGTGATGGTACAAATTTTGGGCCCTAATGGATTAAACTTTAAGGTTTACGGTGGGGGGCAACCTAGCTAAATGTTTTTCAGAAAAGCCGGTCAAACGAGAAGGCGTTGTAGCACGCCAGTATTAAAGCTTTGATAAACTTCGAGTAATGACAACCTAAGCTGGATTATTCTCGAAAATAAATAAATCTTGCATTCATGAAAATACCATTCACACATGTCTAGTTAGGAGCATTGGATTCATTCTGATCATGACATCCTAGTCATTAGGCATAATTAGGTTCATTACACATGTCATGTTCCCTAGAAAATAGATTAGTGAAGATAGCAGATCTTGCCTTCCTGCATCGACAACGAAGCACATCGAAGACACAAACCTTGCCTCACTCGGTTATAGTGGAATAGGTTGGGAAATTATAGATCTTGTCTCCCTAAGCAGTAGTGGAGCAGATCGAAGACGGCGAATCTTATCTTCAAGTGTAAGGAAGCAGGTTTAAGCCACAAAACCTAGCTCCCTGACCAGCAGTGGAATAGGTTGGGAAATTACAGATCTTGTCTCCCTAAGCAATAGCGGAGCAGATCAAAGACGGCGGATCTTATCTTCAAGAGTAAGGAAGCAGATTTAAGCCACAAGTCCTATATCCCTGATCAGTAGTTGAATAGGTTGGAAATTACGGATCTTGTCTCCCTAAGAAATAGCGGAGCAGATCAGAGACGACGAATCTTATCTTCAAGTGTAAGGAAGCAGATTTAAGCCACAAGTCCTATATCCCTGGTCAGCAGTGGATTAGGTTGGGAAATTACAAATCCTATCTCCCTGAAGTTGTAGTGAAGCGGGTTAAAGTAATAGATCTATCTCTCTGAAGTTGCAGTAGAGTGGATCGCATCAGGTCTTATCTTTCTGAGGTTGCAGTGGAGCAGACTGAGAAAACAAGTTTTATCCCCCTGAAGTCACAGTGGGGCAGATCAAAGAAGCAAATCTTATCTCCCTGAGGTTGCAGTGGAGTAGATTGAAGCCGATAATCCTATCTCCCTGAAGTTGTAGTGGAGCGGATTAAATTAATAGATCTTATCTCTCTGAAGTTGCAGTAGAGCAGATCGCATCAAGTCTTGCCGACTAGAGATAGCAAATTTTGTTCTTTTTAGAAGCTACAAGCTACGAATCCTATCTCTCCGAAGTTGCAGTGGAGTGGATCGAAGCATCAGTTCCTATACCTCTGAAGATGTAGTAGGATGGAATGAGGTTTCTTGAAGAAAAAGAACTACCAAGGTCTAGCACGACCGGGCAAAATTGGCCCTTTTTAGTCTTTGTTTCATTCCCGTTACACGACAATGAACAAAGAGGGGCAGTTGTAAGAGCCCATTTTTGCCCGACCCGATACAAATATAAAAACCAAATAAATTAATAAATTAATAAAAGTCCACTCTTAATGTCCAGCTTTTACAAACCCAATTAACCTAGCCCAAAATCTAACCCAATTAACCTAGCCCAAACCTAAGCCCAATACCCTAGCCCAACTGGCCTAAACCAGAAGTCAGAAACCCAAGTAGCTTGCAGCAGTTACCGCGCCGCAATCGAACACGGGCTCCCCTCTTGTGCGTGCGCCACCACACACGAGCCACTCCCCACGCACATAGCAGCACTCACGCGAGCCTCCGTAGGCGCGCGCCCGCGCACATCTGTACATGCCACGTCCACCCTCGTACGACCGTACCTGCGCAGCACACAAACAAGCAGAAAAATGAAGAAAAAACAAAAAGGAGCAAAAAAGAAAATAGGACAAGATGGCGGAGAGAAAGAGATGTATTTTTATTTATTTTTTCTTCTTTTCGATCCGGCTATATAAAGCCATTTTGCGAATTTGTAAAGGGATCTTTTTTTCCCCTTTTTTACACACATATTGAATACAAAAAAAATAAAAAATATACCGAGGAATCGAAAACAAACAAATTTTGAAAGGTGATTTGCAGTTTTTTTCTTTGTTTTTCCTTTTTCTTTTCTCCGTTTCGTTTCATCTCTGTTTTTTTATATGTGAAACAATAAAAAAGGGAAAAAGGGGGAGTCGTACCTTGTCGTTGGAAGCCATCGGATCTCTGACCCTCTCCATCGCAATCGGAGACATGGTGGAGGTCGTAGACGCAAGAGCGGTGCGGTACCTGAAGCTGGTACCTAGGTTTCTTTGAAAGGGGAAAATGGAATCAGATGCTTTAGACTTTTAGGTTTTTTTTTAGTTTTTATTTTTTTGTTTTATAGAGTATAAAACGACACCGTTTGGGGCCTGTTTCAGTGGCTCCAAAACGGTGTCGTATTGGCCATTACCCGCGCGGTGACCCGACTCCGGGGAAGGATCCGCGCATTTTGGTCGTTTGGTCTATTTGCGTATAAGGTCCCCCTTTCTTCGTGGTGTTTTCATATCAATTTTTCCTTTATTTATGAATTTCATGCTCCATTTAGCTGTTGTTTCATTTTGGTCCCTTCTGCCACTATGCGTTTGGAAGGGCAGGGAACATTTCCCATTTAATCCCTCATGTAATTTGCAAGCTTCATTTTTCCTTTTAATTTTGTTTTCTTTCTATTTTATTTATTTCCCTTTTCGATTAAACATTAAATCCATTTTAATCTCTATTTTTTTATTTGTTCATTTTAATTAATTTAAATATTTTGGTTTTGTCTTCTTTAATATATTTCAGTTTTAATCTAATGTCATTTTAATAATTAAACTTATTGGTATAAATTCATTATTGATATTATTTAAATCTATTGAACCATTATTCTAAAAGTTTTCTTTCGTGTATTATATTCAGGTTTTCATATATTATTATTAAAATTTAATACTTATTATTTTAATTTTATAATAACTAAATATAATTTGTACACTTTTATAGTTTTATTTATTTTAAATCCTCTTCTATATCTATATATTTTAAAATCTATATGATAATACTTTTACACTCTACCCTTATATAAGTATATAATTTTTATTAAATTATTTTTCTTATTTATGAATATACCATTGATTTCATATTATTATAACTATTAACCTTTAGTTTTCTTTCGAATATGTTTATATGTTTTTAATCAATCTATACAATTTATTTTCAAACTCTACTTTACATATTTGGTTTATTTCAACCCTTTTGCTAACATTATTATATATATCTATATTATTATTTATATTATTATTATGTTTTTATTTAGTACATAATACTTGCTTAAGTTAATATGTATATTGTTTTGTATATTACATCTTTGATTTTATATTTGTGCCATTTCATATGTGTTAATTTACGATGTCTCGTTTACCTTTTTTTTTATATTAGTAATTTGTATAGGATATGAGATTATTGCTC
Source organism: Gossypium raimondii (assembly GCF_025698545.1). Taxonomy (NCBI): domain Eukaryota; kingdom Viridiplantae; phylum Streptophyta; class Magnoliopsida; order Malvales; family Malvaceae; genus Gossypium; species Gossypium raimondii. Next base: position 32,760,552 of record NC_068576.1, on the reverse strand, counting down.
GGAGTGTATGGTATTACTTATTTGTATTTGCTAATTATTCGTAGTTCATTAGAATGCATTGTTGTTTACAAATCATCACTTCACACTGTACATTCAATCGCGCTTTATTCGCCTAGAAAGTTATGTTTAGTATCATTTAAGTATCAAAAACAATTTATTCAAAAACTTTCAAGATAATGCAAAGTTTGGTATTTGGAATCTTCGAAAGAATTGAGCCCTAACGTATTGGGTTCCAATTTTCCTCGTCGAATCTAAATAATCGAGAATATCTCTTTAAATTAAAACATAAATAAAAAGCTCATTTTCGGGAATTCGATACGTGGTGTCCTAACGCATTGGATATGACATATTGTTTTCTCTAAACTAGGATTTTTCTAACGAATGAAAATAAAGGCAATATTCGACATCTAGGATTTTATGAAAGCGAACCCTAACTTACTGGGTTTCGATTTTCTCATTTGACCTAAAGAATCGAATATCTTTCTCAAAATGCATGGGTTTTAAAAGTCAAACTTAATTTTGAATATTAAAAATGTTGCGCCCTAACTCACTGAGTGCAACATTTATTTCTTTGAAACGAGAGTTTCATTATTTAATTCAATTCATTCAAGTCAAAAGGATCGTATTTTTAAAAATCTTTTCAAAATTTCGACACTAAGACATTAAACAATCGATTTGGTACCAATTTTGGGCATTACAAGGGTGCTAACCTTTCCTCGTGCGTAACCGAATCTCGGACCTATTTTCTCAAATCTCGCAGACCTAAAATTTATTTTTAAAGGTGATCCGATCACACCTCAATAAAAGATCGGTGACGACTCTATTTCCATTTTTAAAAGTCGATTTCCGTTTTTTTTTCAAATAAAAAAAAAGGTTTCGACAGGGCGAATTTAGATTAGGTTGTAAATTTGTGTTCATGATAATTAAGAAAGGGTGAACAAGAACGGAGGAAAAATTATTATACAGAATTCTGCCTTGATTTTTGGCTTGAAAGTCTTTTACAGCTTGTAACTAGTTGATTACAAGGGTAAAAGACTTGTAGCTTTCACAACTTGTCTATCATGCATAGAAATTTTACTCCGTCTCTTTTACCTCTCATCAAAAAAGAAACAAAACAAAGCTATTTGAGCTCAAAGCCTGATTTTATTCTTTCATGTATTTACCCGTAAGATATGACAGGGTTGGAATTCCATCAGTTTCAATCGTCTACCTACCCAAGTTGTCGCCAAGAAAATAAAAAACTATATATTCATTTTGACCGTAAACATAACTATGATGAATCCAAAACCTTCTTGTGGTAGGAAATTATTAAAGCAGGTTCACATCATGTGATTCTAGAATTTTTCTTTTTTACAATAATGATTTGATTTCAGATTATTCTTAAAAAAAATTAACATTTTTTTACTAAATTTCAGGTAGTTTGCATATCCATCTGCTCAATTGATTTGAGTTATTGCTTTAATTTTTTTCTTAACTCAAGAAGAGAACAAGAAAGAAAGTTAAACCAATATTTCAGTTTCCTTTTCCTTTTCCACATAATAAGTGTTTTTGTTTAAATATATATTTTAAATATTTTATTAAACACTTGTTAACCCCTAATCATACTTGTAGAGTCTAAAATTTCATTAGTAGTGTACCAAATATTTTCTCTGTAAATATACATATATATTGAAAAGACATTCAACAATTAATATTGGGTAAACTATCAAAATAGTCACTTTTGTTTATTTCAAGTTACATTTAGTCACTTATGTTTGAAATGTTACATTTTAGCCACTTGCGTTATCGAGTTGTAATATTTTAGTCACTGAGTTGTTAATTGTCGTTAATGGTGTAATGGTAAGTTGACATGGCATGTTAAATCATCATTTCAAACAAAAATTTTAGATTAATTTATACAACTGGTCCCCATATTTTTTTCATTTTAAGCAATTTAATTTTTTTTCTTTTATGTTTTTATATCTTTCCTTCTATTTTTTTCCATTCTCTTCTGCTTCTCCTTTTATTTTCCTCCCTTCTTCATTTCTTTTAACGTAGTTTTTTCATATTTTCCATTTGTTAAAACTAGCTCGCCTCACTCGAAAAAATTAAATTGTTCAAACAAATAAAAGCATAGGGATTAGTTTTAACAAATGGAAAACATAGAAAAAAAACTACATTAAAAGAAATGAAGAAGGGAGAAAAACAAAGGGAGAAGCAGAAGAGAATGAAAAAAAATTTAAAAGAGCATAAAAGAAAAAAAATAAATTACCCAAAATGAAAAAATATAGGGACCAATTGTACAATTTAACCTAAATTTTTTGTTTGAAATGATATTTAGCGTGCCACGTCAGCTTATCGTTACATTGTTAACGACAATTAACGGCTCAATTACTAAAATGTTACAACACGATAACATAAGTAACTAAAACGTAACATTTCAAACATAAATGTAACCTAAGACAAACAAAAGTGACTATTTTGATAGTTTACCCATTAATATTTGGTACACTGGTAGTATATTTTTTTATTACACAAACAAGTTTAAAAATTTGATCACTCTAATCATGTTTGTCAAGTTTACAAACTTCAGTAACAATATACAAAATATTTTCTCCATATATATAATAGTTGTAATAACACATGTAGATATTATCAAATTATAATAAAATAATCTAATTGAATAATTTTATTGAAATATAAATAAAATAACTTATTTTATTTTATTTTAAAAGTGTTGTAAGTAGAATACAAATACATGTTTGAATGACTATAAGTATCAATGTATTACAACATGGAACTATCCAATTATTCACAAAGTAAAATAAAACAATTACAAGCACAAATAAACTAAAATTGATACAATTCAAACTAAAGATAACAAGCTGAACTAACTAGACTAAAACATAAAATATATAATATTTCTCAAATTTTACATTATTATCCTTAACTGTACATGAATTATTTAAGATGTGAATATTATAATATTTTATTAATTAAAATTGATGTATTTTCAATTAGATAATAAGTTAGAACTCGTTTTCAATTATGTATTAAAAATAATAATATTTATAAAAACTATACAGTTTCTACTTAATTAATAAGTTATATAATTTGTTACAATTATAATTATAATGTTTGCTGTTATCTTCTATTAATTATTTAGTTTTATATTATATATCATTATTTATTATATATTCGTTTACCATAATTTATATAGAAACATTATCAAAATAATATTCATTATATTACACTAATAAAAACTTCTACATTTAAATTCAAAATATGAATAAATATAACAAAAAAATTAAAGCATAATATCAGTTAAAAATAAATATCTAGTCTTTCTTTATTATGCATTTACACTTGAATTATTTAAAATATGAGTTCTATAATGTTTTATGATAAAATTTTATTAATTAATTTGATTTAAAAATTTTAAAACATAAAATTTACTATTTAATTGTAAGTTGATTTTTCAAAATTATATTTTAATATAATTAAATATATATTTTCAATTAAATATTATATTTTATATATAACCCTTTCACTAATAATTTTGTTTCAAATTTTAGCATCTAAAAGAATATAAATCGAAAATTATTATGAGTTAACGCATTAGTAAACCTTTTGAAATTATTAAATATTATATTAGAAGCATTAAAGTATAGCTACACTTTGGAATTATAAAATTATGGTTTATAATCAATAATTTATTTATATACTATCAAATATCTATCATGTCCAATTATAACTTTTTACTACAATTTATTAGTTATTATTGTGTTATTATTCATTTACTATTATTCATCAACCATTTATTATTTTGTTATTTATCATATGTTAGTACTATATTTTATTTTAATTAATTTATGTTTTTTATGTTTTTAAGTTAATTACACATCATAAGTGATAAATTGGACTCATTTTTAGTGTTTCTTTACCCAATGTAGGCCTGACATAATGTGGAGGGATGATAGCTTGACATATGCACGTAAGGTAGTTTTTTGCTCCAGCAAAATATTCTCCCTCTCTAGTGTACGTACGCAGACAACTAGAGTGGCGCAAGTACCTAAACAATTTTCAAATGCTGTGATTTTTAAGCGGATGTAAAAGGGAAAAAAGAGACCTAAAACTCGAGGGAAGGAGATTAAAAGAGAAGTTACCAAAGCCTTCATACATCAAGGATCGATAGATTTCATCAATAACACCAAGTTTTTGCATGGATTTTCTTCTTATTTCCTTTTTCTAAGACTAATTGTTGTTTTTATTTCAAGATGTTTTTCAAATCCTCCATGAACTAAACTCTTTTTCTGGGATTGTAATAGGTTCCATGTTTAGTTAATTGAATAGTTTTCTATTTCCATCTATTTTATTTTTAATAGAGAATTGATTATCCATTCATTCTTGTTCCTCAATGATAATAGTTTGATCAACTATTAATTTGACAAAACCTAACGAAATTAAAAATAACTTTTCATTTTTGGTTTAAAATGAATAACTCTTGGTCTAAATTAGATGAGTCAATTCGTAATTCGTAACTAGGATAGGAATATACCGATTACTTTGGGTAGCCATAGTTGGAGTTTGTTCTTAATCAATTTGGTCTAAATTATTGGTATATGAATATAACCCAATGGTTAGATTAAATTAATTCTTTATTTGATTAGAAAAATCAAGGAAAATTTAGTACATCATGTTAGTAACAAACTCATTAGGATAAATTGGGTGGAGATAGGATCATTAGTTAATACCTTTGGATGAAGTTGTAATCCTAGGTTTTTATTATTGATTGATTATTTCATTTTAATTTGTTTTGTCTATTTCTATTTATTTAATCTCATTTGAGAAATTATATTATCGATTTATTTGGATAAGTATCGAGCAAGAATTGGTGATTAGTGTCATAAGAGCAAACTACATCAATTGTCCATAAACTTTATATAAAATTACATTTCAACCTCCCACTTTTAAAACTTACATAATAGCCATTAATGTTATCATATTGTTACATTTTTACAACTCATCTATTGTTTGAGAGTCGATTGCTAGTTTAGTTAACATCAATTTAATTACTTTTTGCCTAGCTCAAATTTATTTTTCTTTTTATTTTCAAGTATTTTTTGTTTTTGTATGTATAGAAGTCAAAATCCAGATTTGCTACCGCTTGATTTAGAGATTGAGATAACTCTATGAAGACTTGGAAATTAAATATAAATTTCGAGGTTGAATATGAAGAGTCAATAATGGCTAACCCTAGGGAGAGTAATAATGATAATGAAAAGATTAATGTAAGAGTTCCTCTTGTTGATCCTTTTCACCTAGGTATATCAAAGACTATGTCATACGGTATGCTGAAGGGTAAACTTGAGTTTCTTGAGTCCACTAAATGGCCCTATTTTGGCCATTTAGTGGGCTCTATACTAGTATTCGCTTTCTAATTGTGGAAACAAACAATATTAAGATTAAGTTAATGGTGATTCAGATGGTCAAAGATAACCAATTGTCTAGTTTTGCCCATGAAGATCCTAACCAACATCTGTAGAAGTTCATCAAATTATGCAATACATTCAAATCTAATGGTGTTTCAAAAGAGGTTGTGGAATTAAGTTTGTTTCCATTCTCTTTATCTGGATGAGCTACTAATTTGTTAAATGGCCTACCGAATAAGTCGATTACAAGTTGGGATCAGGTTGTGGAAACATTTTTAACTAAGTTCCTTCGTCTAGCTAAGACAACTAATTTGTGGAACGATATCACTAGTTTCCAATAGTATCAAGAGGAAACATTACATAAGGCATGGGAACAATTCAATGATATGCAAAAGAATTGTTCTTAGCACCAAGTGCCAGATTGGTTGTTAATCTAGACTTTCTACAATAGTTCGAGAGAGTTCATTAGAGGTAATTTGGATGCAATAGCTAATGGGTCATTACTTGTAACACCCCTTACTCAGATTGAACTGATATATCTTGAGTAAGGGATATCACATTTGAACAAAAAGACCACATAACTTTAAACATCGTGTTAAACACTTTATAATAACATATTTAAGATTGTTTTAAGTGATTAGATTCGTCTCTAAGATTGTTTTAAAGTTTGGTTGCATTTGAGGGTCATTGGCGACCTTTTCGGAGTAAATATTGTTAGTGTTGCCATATTGGAAAATGGTTGTCATGAAACTCAGAGCAGAATACTCCAATGACTCCAATGACGTGACACTAACTTGTGGTGTAATGAAATTGATACCAAAATTGTCCAATGTTACATCACTCACTATTGAATGTCGCAACACCAGGGATAAATTTCCTAAAACATGACTTGTGTTGAAAAAAGCGGGTTTGGAAAACATAGCGAAAACTAGATTTGAGGAAAAACCAGAGTTTTAATTTTTTTACAAAAATAAGAAATTAGTTGTAATATCTAAAGTAATAAACACTTAATCAAAATTGTACCTTTTCGTTTTGTCTAGGATGAACGTTTCGACCGAGTAGTATTCTTCGCTGTCCTCAAGATCACGTCTTTCGAGTGTAGGCTCATTCCGAATCAAAAAATTTTTTGTAAAATTTTCAATGGGAAATTTTCCAATTTCTCTACACTTCTAGGTCAAGTTGTAAATAAGAAATATATCTCTAGAAATCTTCTATAACATTTTCTTTAGAGAATTTTCTCTCTACAACTTTCTCTTGAATTCAAGTGTGTGAAAAATAATGACCTATGACTCTCTTTATATAGAGAGTTTAGAGAGTTCAACTATGATTAAACTTAATTACTTTAATTTTAAATTAATATAATACTTATTAAGATAAATATTAGATTAAATTTAATATTAAAACTATTAAATTATTAGAATATTTATCTACAAGATAAATATTTAATTTAATTTAATATTAAGATAATCACTTTAATATTAATTAATAAAATACTATTAAGATAAGTATTAAATTAATTTTAATATTAAATTTATTAAAATAATATTATTTTTGAAATAGTTAATCTAAATCAAATTATCAAATTATCCAACTGCTGAAAGACTACCCGTCGACCACTGGAATGCTGCCGTCACCGTCGCCGACACCTTCGTGCTCAGTGGTGCCATCACAAGTGCGACACCCTCATGGCACCTCGAGCCGGTTTGGCTGTTGTTGATTCTATTTGAGTATGTCCAAAGATCAATCATGAGATGGTTGTAATAACATACTTGATTTATCATGTTTATGAATATAAGACGTTACCATTATTATTTCAGTTTCTTTTCTGTCTGCATAAATAAACTGTTTTATAGTAATGTCCTGAGAATAATATGATTTATTCTTAAAAGGTCCTTAGTCAAGTTTTATTGTTGGCTAGGACAACAATAATGCATTAAGACTAACATATAGTTGATTGATGATAAAGAGTTGTCATTAATATGGAATGTCAAGATCGATGCATGAATATGTGTGTTAGAGAACAACATATTGGACTGACCCGTTATGAGTATGTTTCTTGGATTATTATGTAATTGTCACAACATTACTCATAGTGATTAATATGTATATGATCCTCAGACTTGAGATCATCATAATCCCAACATCGTGAGTTGTGTATTTTGATACAGTCAAACGTACAATCAGAATCGGTTGTTCTATAAAGGCTGATGTTGGATATACCACAATCTGTGTAGAGGGATATGGTTGATCGATATAGGATAAGTCCCTCCTACATAATGGGAGTAAGATCTTAGGCCACTTGATGGAGTGAGACTAGAAATGCATGGCCATGCTCAAATAAGCTGATATGAGATGTCATACTTATTTGTATATCATAGTCTACTTAAGATATCAAGGAACATGGAACAGACTATGCAAGTGTGACTATTCCATGACTTGTGTCCAATCCAGAGATAAAGGACTTAAGGATTATTGCATGAAAGGTTAATCATAAAAGGTTAATCATAAAAGGTTATGTCGAATCATGATTTCTTGTGACTTAGGTAGCAATGATGCCTTGCTAGGTGCCACTTATTTTTTGTAATATTGGAATCGTTCTAGTATTACTGCTAACATTACACGAACCTACAGGGTCACACCATATAGTTGAAATGAACGGAATAAAACATAGTTGGTATTGTGTTTGGTTATCGCTTGAATTAAATTAATTATAGAATCAATTTAATTGGGTAATCAAATATTGAACACATTATATGTACAAGGTTGTCGTACGCATAATGAACATGAATTTAGTTAGTATATAAATTCAAATAAATATATGTTTTCCGAAATCATTATTATAATTAATGTAATTATAATTTTCGATTTTAAAAATGTTGATATATTTATTTAATTTTAAGAAACCCTAAAAAGGGATATAAAATCTCGTTTTTCTTTGCTTGGTGGGTCTAGTAGCCGTCAAAGCAAAATCTTCTCAAAACAGTTTTTGGGATTCTTTCCGTTTATTGTCAACAGGGTGGATTATGTAGAGGCCGGGGTCACGATAGATTGCGGCTTGATTCGATAGCAGATCAGATTACTCGTTGTCGAGGCATCACTGTCTACTCAGAATCACCATTCGGTAATTTCGAAACCCTTTTTCACCCCGATTCGTTCCTCACACATGGATCCATGGTTAGGATCGCCGGATGTTTTATTTTTTCGCTGCGTCGTAGGGGTGCCGGCGTCCAACAGATTCAATCCGGGCTAGTAATAGCCTAACCTTTTCAGTCCAGCCACAGATTGGACCGCCGGCCCGATTTCACATACTTGACCCGATTTGACCAATTTTTTGGTCTCGATCTTGGTTTTAAGTTATTGGACCCAATTTTCGACCTCAATTCCAAATACCCATTGGGTCAATTTCCTAACTTGAAAATTAATTTCTAAAAATATCATATTAATTTTAGTTAATTTGATTAATTTAATTTTAATTGATGAAAATTAATTTTCCCAAAAAATACTTATATTTTGCAAATTAATTTTTCAAAAAAAAATTCTTTAATCAAATTCTCTAGTTGAATAATTCTCACGACCACCTAATTTAATTCCACATCGAATAAATCAACTCAATTAAATTATTTACAAAGTCGTAAAATTTTCTTCTGATTCAAATGCAGTCCGATCGAGCTTTTGTTAAGCTAGCGGATGGACCAATCGAACGTGCACAATTAGGCTCGAGTAATTGTAATTATGTCCAGAAGCATCGTTCCAATAATTTGCAATTTACTTAATCATGGAGTTAGTCCACAAGAAGTACCATGATTAAAACTTCTTATTGTATACTATTTACGAAAGCAATTCATCCAACTGTTTTATCTAAGGACCTCGTCATGTATGTGTTACACTTATATGATATCCTTGATTCATTTGATTTAAATCTGTTCACTCAATACAATCCTATTTTATCTCATTGTCACCATTGTGTTGTCTTAATGATTAATATTATCACTTTCAACAAATGAATGTGATAAATTTTTCATTCGAGAATAAGCAACCCGTGGCCACATTGCATATTTATCAATCCACACAATATCAATGAAAGGATATCGTTAACTCTTTAATCGAGCTATGAATTCCATTGTTGCTATTAAATCCATGGCATACACAAGTCATGTACCCAACATACCGATCATGGGCTCGATCATCTTTAGAGCATAAGCTTCCACTTGTATGAAAGCACATGAGTTACATACGCATGATCAATGACTACCTCAAGATTTAGGTAAATGACACCATGTACATCACAAGTGAATTAATTCACAAACAGATTCAAAATTAATTCAACTTGGGTCTAGTCCAATGTATCATTCTTCCAATGAGTACATCTATGTCTCTACTCGTGAAGTCAATTGCTCTGATAACCAAGACTAGCCATCCTCCTAATTGGAATTGTAGACGACATAATAATCTTTCTAAGTATTTGAATCAAACGTTCACTTTGATTCTTTTAGGGATTACAGACTTGTTTAGATTATCTACTGAAGTAAGTTGTCTTTCTCTCAATGTAAACGTTCTTACAGTGCCACTTATCATCAGTTTAAACTTAGAGAATCAATGAGCTAATATTTCCGAACAACTTAAACACCTTAAACACCTAAAACTAAGTCAAAACTTTCTTCAATAATTCCGTAACATTTCTAAACAATTTTAAAATTTAAATATATCAAAATATCATTCAAAAATCTTATATAACTGTAACGCTGGGGTTTGTGCAAGTGTACACAGTCGTTATCAAGTAATAAGTAAGTATCGAGTTATCGTCTCCACAAGAACTGTATTTGTGCTAAGTCACTTAATTTGTAAAATTATATTAACAATTTGAAAAATAAAAACAGAATATAGTTGAGGAGTTGTATAAACTAGATGCAATGATCCCAAATGTAAATTATCCTAATATGCGACTATATGAATGAAATAGATTTTAGCAAAATTTAACACAATTTGCAACAATTATAACATAAATAAACTAGGACAATTACTTTAATTAAACTTAATTTATTAGCATCATGCTTAATAATAGTCAGAAAAACATTCCCTGACAACTCGATCTTTCAAGTCCCAAATGTAAATTATCCTAATATGCAGACTATATGAATGAAATAGATTTTAACAAAATTTAACACAATTTGCAACAATTATAATTGTAAATCACAACTGCTCCAAAAGTAAACAATGAGCATAGCAAATTCAATGTTGACAGAAAAGAACATAATAAATTCTAATGGGAAGTGGTGCCAAAATCTTATTTTAATTGATCACACTTTCAAAAAAAGTTGAATTTAAGTCTGATCAGATTAAGATTGAGTATATAATTAATTTTTAAATTTGGGATGGATTAAATATTTTTAAAATCGAGGCATGATAGTAGAGCATCAAGTTGAAGTTAGGATGGGCAAAATTCCGACCAAGCTTGCTCTGTTGCCATTACTAATGATAATAGAGAAAGTAAATAAACAAAGTTGTAAAATATATGAGATGAGATGAAGAAGATGATCTTGTGAAGAGATTAATACATGTCTTTTACACTTAGTCCCAAAACTATTTTTATCTTATTGATTGGTCTGCAACATGGTTCTCATTGTACTATTTTTAAGTGAAAAGTGCTTAATGGCTGGAGTTTTAATGATATAGTATAACATGATCAACAGTATTGTAGGTAAGATAATCTCAATTAATCTGAATCATCATTGGTTGGGCCAGGGAAGAATTGGCAGCTTGTAGTTAGGATCAAATAGCCCCAAGTTTTTTTAATTCCTTTTTTAAACATGTGCCTCCTTACCAAAAACACTGTTTTTCTTGTTTTATTTAAATCAAATAAATAATAATTGAGATACCATTTGAGATTCTATATTGGTCTCTTTGATTCCTTTTTCTTGCACTATGGGATTTAAAGAGTAATAAATGCACGAGACAAGGAATCATATGAAGAAAAAAAATAACTTTTGGTCAATGTTAAAAGATGTTGAATTCATGTGGCACTTGATACTGGTGAAGTTTGGGACACATTTTCTAGTTAGATAAATAATTGTTGCAAACACAGGGAATAAACTGTAAGATTGCATTCTTACTATTTTCATCCAGGTCTAGATTGATCCTTTTTGAACAATAAAGACACTAATGTATGATACTTGAAATGATGTAAATGTCCTAATTTTACAGGATAGTTTTTGGAGAAAATAAAAGGTAAGATATACAAATTTCAAAGAATATTTATATTAAATGAAAGGTAAAATATTGGCATTTGTAAGGTATAATATACATGTGAAGATTAATTTAGTTAATTCAATCCTGCATTGTTATTAGTAGCTGCCTCTATTTTGACATATCATAGATCAACACACACCCTTTCTTAAAGAAGGCACAAAGGAGAGAAATAAATAAGAGTTTATTTGATTTATGAGATACTCCTTTATTTATAATCAAAAGCATTGACTTGGCATCACAATAGTATATTTATAAAATTTAACATTAATATTCATATAACACAAATCATTTGAATCTATACTTAAAAGCTTGACTGATGAATTTGATTGCTTTTTTGAAAACTCACTACAGCAAAACATGTTTTTAGTGGCCTTTTTTTGGGCCTATAAGCGACGCTAAAATTACTTACGGCGTTTTGATAAGCGCTGCAAAAAACACCGCTATAGATAACGCCACAAATTTGTGGAAAAATACTGTTATAGAACATGACCTTTAGCGGTGCTTTTCCCACAAACGCCGCAATAACATGACCTTTATCGGCGCTTTCCCCACAAACATCGCTAAAGAACATCACCTTTAGCGGAGTTTTCCTCACAAACGCCGTTAAAGAACATGACTTTTAGAGGCGCTTTTCCCACTAAAGAACATGACTTTTAGCAGCGTTTTTAGTAAAAGCGCTGCTAAAAGTCAAGTTTTTTGGCGGCGTTTGTGGAAAAAATGCCACTAACTTTAGCAGATTTTTAACAACCCATTTTCATTCATATAGAACCCGAATTGTCAATATAATTTCCTGTAACATCAAATCCAACCAAAAACTGCAAATCTAAATGATACTTCAAATCCAATGAAAGAAATATGTATGTGATCTAAATTAATAAATGAAATAACAAAATTTATTATATTCAAAAGTTATAATGTTAAAATATTCTTACAATAAGAAAACAGACGTCTAAAAGGGTAGACTCTGCGACTACTGAAACATCTTCATCATATTCTAAAGTTGTAGCTGGAGTTCGTCATATTTTTTGCTTGCCTCTACTTCCCTCGCTACTGCCTCCACTTTAAGTTTTATCTAGAGTTCTTCATATTTTCTTTGAGCCTCTGCTTCTCTTGATGCTGCCTCCACTTTAAGTTGAGCAATTTGCTCAACTGTGCTCGCTTGCATCTGAGCCATCTAGTCCCTTAACCTTTGAACTTTAGCTTGAGCTTGATTCTCTGAAGGCATGTATTGCTGCGAGTTGGATCCATAATATTAGGTTGGGTTAACAAAAAATCCTTGAAATCGAACCCGACCATACCTTTCAGGACTCAAAACTTCAGTAATAATTCGGTTATCAATGTCATCAAGATTAACAGAACTATCACTCGAAGCGATTGCTTCATACTCTGCCCTTTTATCCTTTAGTTTCTCCTAATAAATCAACCAAAGAGTTAGAAACGAAATATATAATCAAAACAAATGCAACATAACTTAACACTATTTGCATTACAAACGACGAATTAAACCATTATAATTAAACATGATAAATATTTAAAATAATTCAAATTTTATTAAGTGAATATACCATAATTTTTGCAGCTTTAGTAGTCGTAGGAGATCCATCTTTCTTTCTATGTGTAATGTTAAAAAGCTAAAGGCGTCCAACTTTTTGACCAGACGACAGTTCCTACAATATAATAGGAAGAATATTATTTAGTAGAAAGTAATTAATATTTGACACAATTAATAAATTCAAAATACCTCGTCATCAGCTACACAAGCAAAACTTTTCAACCCAACTGTGTGCGTGAATTTTTATTTTTGCCTACTTGTAGTTCCAACTAGCTCACGATCCTACATTATGAAATTATTATTACGTATATAGTAAATACTATAAACTGAAATAATTATAAGAGTTTGGAAATACGTAATACCTCTCATTTCTTTGAATTCCAAAATCTAATTGCATCTTCCCATTGGTACCTCAGCATTCTCAGCAGGACATTTGTAATTTCTCTTTGAGGCTTATATTTTTCTTAAAATATTCCTTCTTTAAAGCACTTTTATGGTCTCTCCATTTGTTTCGTAATGCCTTCTTCACATAATTATCCGATACCTTTATAGCAAATCTCTCCTGCAAATAACACCAGTTTAAAAAGCAAATATAAATGAAACTTGAACCAAAGTATTATAAATTACATTCACATTATTACCTTAATATTATCGAGAGCTTGATTTTTTATACTATCAAGCATATGATGCGATGACTCGTAGTTGATAGGCAACATATTGGCATTTCGTGCTATAATGCCCAAGTATCCTACTAATAGTTGAGCTTCTGATCCAATAGACTGACCAAGATTGTTTCTAGCTACTTTGACACGCTCGACAGAATTTAACTCGTATAAATCTTTTAATAGTGTACGCCCTCGAGTTTTGCGCCTCCCACCACTTTCAGCTGAGAAAATGGTATATTATAATATAAAATTTGAAACAAAAATCAATAATAAAAGTCAACATGCATGTAAATTAAAGTTAACATTACTTTGAATTTCTATAGATTCGTCAGTTGTATTCGGAATATTCGAATGTCCTGTAGCTCTCTGTTTTTCACTATTTGTTTATTCCGAATTCGAAGGATTTTGAATAATACTGAGATCTTGCAATCTTCTTCTAGGCATTTTATCTGCAATACACATAAAATAGTTGAAATATTAGTAACTAGTTACAACAATAATAGTACATACAAAATAGTTGAAATATTTAACAATATCAAGATTTAAATTATAATATTACATATAATTAAAAAATCGTAAAATCTTACTACATCATGATTTGTAAATATCTTCATCCACATCCTGGTGAACCCATTGAAATTGTGTACTAGTGCTAGGGATAGTTTCATTTAAGTTTTCTTCTAGAAAAGATAGTTTCTGATCTTTCGTCGATGTCATCTCTACTTCCATTGCCCATGTCAAACAAGTCTTTAGGGGTGTTACAGAGTATAACGTACCAACCCTCATCAGTTAGATCTTTCGAGTAAAAAACTTGTTTGACTTGAGAAGAAAATACATACGGCTCGTCTATCGATTGTTGTCCAGTGTGAATTAATCAAGAGAAGTTCACCATTGTAAAACCAAATTGATCTTTTTTAATTCCACGAGCAGTATTAACGTCAGCCTAATCACATCAAAATAAGACAACTTTCCATTTGCCATAGTAATCCAACTCAATAATGTCAGTAAGAAGTCCGTAATACTCCACATTTCCCTCAACAAGATTACTGTCCCTAGCACTAGCATAACTTGTAATTGAAGAATTAACAACTATTCCACAATGTTGAGTCCTCATCAATCTTTCGCAAGATTTTGTATGAAACTTGAATCCATTGATGAGGAAGGCAGTATATCTTTTTACTACTCTATTTGGACCTTGGGAAATCCATTTAACTTCATCATTGACATCCTTTCCACTCCAAACCTATTGAATCGAAAGTAAATTGATTAATTATAAATGTTATACGAAAACATTATTATTTGTCAATGAAAGCTTCATTTGCATACCGTTTGCTCTAACCAGTCTTGAAAAGATTTTGTGAATAACTTATGAATCTCTTGATGTTGTAAACTTTGGGAGTGTGAACGAGATCTCAAGACTTGTTTGTACTCACTATGTTAAAAAGTGGATTACTTGGTTAGAAGATAAACAAATTAAAAAGATGAATATTTATCAAATTCTAAAACTTACTTGCGTAATGGTTCAATTGAATCACGGTGAAAAAGAACATATCGATGTGCTTGTACCCAAGATCTCATCTAAGTGTGCAATTTCAACTTTACCGATTGGTTCTCCATAACTTCGAAATAGATAAGTTTCGGCTAAGTTATGATTAGTGAGCCCAGCATTTCTACTTGGTCTATTCAGTCTTGTTTCAACATCTTTTAAATATCTAGAGTAGAAAGTCATACACTCCTCTGCTAAGTAACCTTCAGCAAGTAATTGATCCTTCTGGATAACGCTTATTACGACAATAAGACTTCAATTTGCATAGGAACCTAAAAATGATATACAACATTATCAAAAGTTTTAACTAAAGGTATATTCATGAATGAATGAAAACTTTACAAATAAATTAGCACCTCTCTATAGGATACATCCACCGATAGAAAATCGGTCCACCAAGTTTTGCTTCATGAAGGAGATGGATTAGCAAGTGCACCATAATAGTGAAGAAGGAAGGTGGAAAGATCTTCTCCAAATTGCATAAAGTCAAGGTGACTCGATCTTTTACTTTCACAAGTTCTTCAACAGTCAAAACTTTGCCACAAATAGCTTTCATTATATTGGATAGTTCAATTATACAGGACGTCACCTTTTTTGACATACAACATCGTAAAGCAACTGGTAGTAAATCTTGCATCATGATGTGATAATCATGTGATTTTAGGGATTATAGTCTTCGATCTTTAAGACTCACACATCGAGATATATTTGATGCATACACATCTGAGACATTTATAACCTTCAACACCGGACAAAACACTTCTTTTTCTTTCTTCGACATTGCAAAAATAGAAGGTGACAACAGAGATTTTCTATTCGGAAGTAATTGGGGATGAAGATCACATTGAATTCCCATGTCAACTAGATCAAGTCGACTCTGAAGATTGTCTTTCAATTTTCTATCAACATTCAGAATTGTCCCAATGATGTTCTCGCAAACATTCTTTTCAATATGCATGACATCAAGATTGTGTCACAAAATGTGATGCTCCCAATAAGGCAACTCAAAAAAAAATACTTCTTTTTTTCCACAAGTCCACCTCATTAGGATCATCCTCTTCATCAGATTCATCATCAATTTGCCGGTCAACATCGCCAACATACGCCTCCCTTGGTCTTCTTTTTGTTTGCGTGTTGGGTGGTTGATTCATCTTCTCATAACTGAAATTGATATCTTTTAACATGAACAAGATTTCAGATTTAATGGTCTACTCAGGAGCTTCTCTGAACTCTTTAGTACCATCAAATAGAGTCCTTTGAAATCTAAATCTATGATTTCCATCTAACCACCGACGATGCCCCATATAAGAGAACTTCTTCCCATTATATAACCAAATCGAACATGTTTGCGCCGCACAACAAGGACAAGCATAACGTCCTTTTGTACTCCAACCAGATAAATTGGCATAAGCCGAGAAATCATTAATAGTCCACAATAAAGCTGCATGTAAATAAAAGTTCTCCTTTCTCAAGACATCATATGTTTCAACACCCGCCCATAACTATTTCAAATCTTCAATAAGTGGCTGCATAAAATGTCAATATCATTTCTGGGACCTTTCTCTCCAAAGATAATCATAGATAAGATAAAAGAAGATTACTTCATGTAAATCCACGAAGGCAAATTGTAAGGAACAAGAACTGTACGAAATACTCATGATTTTAAAATGATTAAATTCATCAGATACTAGCCCAAGCCTTACATTCCGAGGATCGCTTGCAAAGCTTGGAAATTTACTGTGAAATGATTTCCAAGCCAAAGAATTCGTAAGATGCCTTAATAATCCATCAAAGACTTTGAAACATTGATATTAGTGGAAAATATCGCAAAATATTTATTGGCTTCTTTCTTGACTGTGCCTCACCTTCATCCTCATTCACATCTTCTGTATTCCTATTCATCCAACGAGATTTACCGCAAACATGACAAGACTATTTGTTTTTTACGATTACCCCAATACAACATACAACCATTTGGGCAACTATGAATTTTGTCGTACCCAAGGCCTAAATCTTTTACCAGTTTCTTCATATCTTTGCATGGATAAGGGATTTTTGCAAACAAAAACATATCTCTTAAAAACTCTAACAGTAGCGTAAAAGAGTTTTCGGTCTACTCTCCCAAACATTTTAAGTGAAAACGACGAATGCAGAAGAACAATTTTGAAAATTTCGATCCCTCATGAAGTTCTTCATTCATTTCATTAAGTAACTTGTAGAACTTCGCCGCTTCTCCATTTGGCTCTTCATTAGGTACACTTCTTCCTATTCCGGTAAAAGCATTTCCACCAATATTAAAATCATCGGATGTAATAGTTTCAGGTGGAAACGATTGCAAACCATGACTGTGCATATTAAATGCATCCCGCAACATACCTTCCATGTCATCTTCTCTAACAGACTGATGGTAGGCATTATGAGGATAAGCCAAGTTAATCGTTGAAGAGGTTCTACGAGGTGTACACTCTCCATGGAAAATCTATTTTTTATACCCCGAATAAAGCCATCAACAATTAGATATTTGTAGACAACTTTACGAATATGCGAATTGATATTGCCACACTTCTTACACGAGAAAAGAATTATATTCTCTTGGCTTGCATTTTGAAATGCAAAATTTAGAAAATTTTGTACTCCATTTCGATAGTCGTTGCTTACCCTTGAAAAATTAATCCAACTCTTGTCCATTTCGTAGTTCTTGAAGTCTAAAGTTGACAATAAATTATGGTTACTTAAGTGTTCTAAATTGATTTAAGTCATGTCATTGTACTAAAATAGATAATACATAACAAGTATCAAGTATCTAATGGGTGTAAACTAATTTAGATAAGTCGCTTATTTATAAGTATAATTAAGTTATGCAAGTTATGATATGATATGATATATATTTATGTAAGTTATGTAAGTTATGTAGGTTATGTAAGTTATGATATGATATATATTTATGTATTATGTAAGTTATGTAAGTTATGATCCAAAATTTTCTTTTATTCTTTAAATGTTTATGTAAGTTATAATTATCATCTTTAAATTTTAACTTTAAATTTTAACCCATTAATTATACTCTTTTAATTTATAAATTTGTGTTTTTATCACCTTTATGTTTACTATACTTAAAAAGACAAAATTCACAAATTAATAATTATATGTTAATAAAGTTAATATTTGTTAATTTTTCATCTACTTTGAGTTAATATTTAAATTAAATTTTCACGTACTTTTTAACTTTATACTACACATTAAAATAGATCAATTTATGTTTATGATAGTATTTATGAAAAGTATTAAAATAATTTTAACATTAAGATAAATATTTCTTTCTATAATAAATATTATATTTTGTTTTATTTTTAAAATTTAAACTTTAAACTATATACTTTAAAATCCACCAAATATTAAATTAAGAACTCACCTAATTAATCCCCAAAATGGGTAACCCATTCTTCAGGGTTGTCAGATTACAAATTAATTTAAGTGTTTTTGAAAATGTTGAAATTTAAATATAAATTTTAAACTGATGTGTAATGCCTAATCAAAGATTTTAATTAATATAATACTAGTACTATTTTAAATGACTTAATCAAAATATTTTAAAAATTGCATGATAGTTTAAGGTGGTGGGGGCCGTTCGAAATTGCCCATGTGCTTGAACCCCAAAATCGCTCCGCTCAATCTCCCTCCTTTTGATGAGATAATTTGGCTTTTCACCTTCTCTTTTCCTTTCCCCGTTAAACGAGGGTGTTTGACCTTAACCACTATTTGCTCTTTTTTATTTAATAAAAATTACATAATAAATAAATACTAGAAAACGATTTATAGGTGTAAACATGGGATTATTAATATGAACCCCCACAAAATGAAACACATTATTACTGGTTTTGTGGTTACTCATTTTGGGGATTAATTAGGTGAGTTCTAATCTAATATCTGGTCGAATTTAGTAGTACATCGATCAAATTTTTAAAAAAAAATACTAATACGAGAAATCCATCTTATAAGCTTATTTTTTCTTTATTTAGGATAAGAATGTGTTATAATTTGATGGTTAACAAAATAACTTTTCATTTTAAAAAGCTTTATATAAATTTTTGGAAAAAGATTAGTAATTTGATTTTTATATAAAACTAAATTTAAATAATGCTAAATATTATTATATTGATAAAAATTATTTTAAGTTTTAAAAATATTTAAAAATATTAAATATTAAAATCAAATATTATAATTTTCAATATTATTAAACATATACATTAATTAGTATTAAATATATATTTTAAGTCAAAAGAGAGTATTTAATCATATAATAAATTAATATTTTTAGTCAAAATATTGAAAAATCATGTTAATATTTTAATAAAATATTGAATTCCATAATAGCAAAAATAATAAAATAAATGAAAAATAAAAGAGTATAAATAGCAAAATTACGAGTTCAAATAGTGCAACTAATGCTAAACTCTAATTATTGAGTTAAATTAATCATTAAAATGTAAGAATTAATTTGAATGTCACAAAATATGTACAGTAATAAACTTGAAAATTTTATGACTAAAATAGAAACAAAAAACCTTTCAAATTGATTACAAAAAAGGAATGAATATTCAACCAAACTTTCCTAATAATCAACACCATAGAACATTATTAAACCAAAACCAATTTAATAACTAAGGAGCAAAAGAGATCACAATCATACTCCACGAGCATATAGGTTAAACATTCAGGCAAACAGTTTGCAAACAACATATGAGAATGAACGCTTTAAATATAGGACAATGAAGGCTTTAACAGTTTGCAAGTAGCATATCCAGATAAAGACAATAGCATGCTCCATTCTCAACTCCATTTACAACTAAACAGCCTATTGAAATTCAACTCCATTCTCAAAGTATCTACCAGACAAAATGTGGGGTATTTAGCATATCGCAATATTTCCAAGCATCAAATATCAATCGAAGAGAAAGTAGTAGTTTTAAATATAAGGGTGAATTCATTGCTATTACCTTTACAAACTTTGGCCTGCTTAATTCGGTCTGACCAAAAAAGAGAAAGAAATAGATAATTTGAAGCTCAGTAACTGCCCTACAAAATCGTGCTCTATATCAAGAACTTGCTGATGTAAAAACTCAACTATACTAGCCTTAGTCAACAAGGGACTAAACATATAATTAAATTAATCAAAATTAACAAATAAATAATCTAAAAATTGCAAACAGCAACACAAACTTATAAAGGGAGAGGAAGCTAGTTTTTTTTCCCATAAAGTTGGGTTAATATTTTGATTGTAAGGAAAGTGTATAAGACAAATCATGTTTAAGCCATAAAGTTGGGATAATACATCAATTGGCAAGATAATGATCTATGGTTGTTTAAGTCAAAACTATTATATTATGAAACTGATAAAATTGTATACTAATTAAAATATATAACATTTGAAAGTAGAAAATCATATTTATAACAATAGCCTCAGGCTTATATGATTTCCGAACTCTACTTGAAATGACTCCTTCCTTAGAATACAAATGGAAAATTCTCTTATGTTAGAGAGAATCCTAGATACCTCATAGTGTGTATATTTATTTACCTTATCAACAAGGTCAAGCAAGTGCTCTGAAAGCACAGTGAACCAGTACCTGAAACATGTATATAAAAAAATAAGATAAAGAATCCATGTTTGCAGAATCAATATCTTGGATCATAAAAGTTATTATGATCTATTTTGCAAGGCACTCTTACGAAGTCCAGAATAATGAGTATTAAGTAGCATATTTGAAGAGCACACTTACTCTAAACTTTTTGTGATCTGATAGATCAATGGTATTGGGCTTGTACCTGTTAGTGTGTTGTAATTCAAGATATGAGATTAGAACATTGCATGGATGCATATATAAATAACTACTAAGAACAAATATTCAATAAAAGCAGATATTTTCTACTTCATAGCATAACACCTTAGTAAACAAAAAAGTGGCAAAATGACCCTTCCATATCTTTTTGTATGATTTTTATTGTTTCAATTCAAGTGCTGGATTACATGCTCTCTCTCTCTATAGATTGTGCATGTAAAATATCAAATTAACTAAAAATGAAAAGCTTTTTTTGTCAACGTAAAACATTTGGGTAAGTTGCATTCTCTTCTGGCATTGCATATGAGAATGTAAATTCTTTATTCTTTTTACTTATTTTAGTGTATATTTATATGTAAGCTACAAATGTAAGAGAGTAAGAAAGTAAGAGAGTTAATTATTTGGCTTGTATGTCAGGTGTATATGGCCTCATACCAAGCAGGGATGGAAGGAATTCCATGGGTTATAGTGGCAGAGGTTAGCGTTTACTTTGTTTTCTAACATCGTCTCCATTTACATATCCATCCTATATTGTTCCGACTTAATTTTCTAGGAACATTCCTGTCTCTGGACAAGGGTATGTTGATATGCTCATCCTAAGATCTTCCAAATACTTGTTAAAAACTTATTCATACATGTGACCAAAACACACACCATCCAGGAAGTCAATCATAAATATGTTTTACTGCACATATTTAGCAGTGAAGGGAATATGTTTCAGATTTTTCCCATAAATGTAAAAGCTAATTATTGCATTTCTAAAAAAAGCTAAATATTTATTAATTTAATCATTAATAATACATACAGTAAACAATGCATGCAAAACTCATCAATAGAAAACCCATTAAATATCCAGTCAACCAAAATGCATATACATATAAAGGGGGGCAATGCTGTAAAAGAATAAAAAAAGAAAACCTTTTGAATCTACTCAGTGGGGATGTTCATCAATTGTGAAGGCTGCTGCATATTTTCCTCTTCACAAAAGGAAAGAAACCTTACTTAACTGAAAAATATAATGAATTTAAAAACAAGATATATAAAAAATAGAATGAAATGAAAACTTACCAGAATTTTTTTGGTTTCGGCAAAGAGAACAGCTATGAGAAATTTTTTGTTGCTGTTGCTGGTGAAGAATTTATATAGAAGAGAAAAGGGTTAGGATTTAAAAGATGACAAAAAGGAGGGGATTTGGGGAAAAAAGTTAGGGTTTTCAATCATTTAGGGGAAATTGGGGAAGAGATAATGGGATTTGGAAAAAAATTTTGGAGAAATATCATTTGGGGAAAAACTAAAGGAATTTCAGGGCTAACAAAATGAGCTGTTTAAGTCAAATTTAATAAATATTTGCGGCGTTTATGAAAAATGCCACCAACGCATAACCTTTGCGGCGTTTTCAGTCAAAACGCCACTAACAACTTAATTTCCTATAGTGAAATAGCCCCATTTTACAAAATTTTAATACATATTTGCGGCGTTTTTGGTCCAAATGCCACTACTGCTTCCTTTTGCGGCTACTATCACCCTAACCTTTTGTGACATTTTTCGAGTAGCGCTACTAATGTATAACTTTTACACTATTTTTCGTCCAAACACCATTAAAAACACTGCTAAAAGCTTAACTTCCTATAGTGACCCCACAAACAATGTAGATTATTAGTTTATAACCTATATAATTGGTCCTTGCGTCGGAGGAGCATAACCATTGCTTACATACAGAACAACAGGGATGTCCCCATTTGAGTACTTGCACTACACCAAAACAGGCTTTTAGCGGCGCTTTTTTAGGTCTTTAGCGGCGCTAAAGTATTTGCGGCGCTTTCAGAAGCGCCAAAAAAAACGCCGCTAATGAACGCGTCGCTAACTTTAGGGGCGTTTTTTTCTAAAAACGCCGCTAAAGACCAAGACCTTTAGCGGTGCTTTTTCCACAAACTCCGCTAAAGACCAAGACATTTAGCGGCGCTTTTACCACAAACGCCGCTAAAGACCAGGACCTTTAGCGACGCTTTTCCCACAAACGCCGCTAAAGACCAGGACCTTTAGCGGCGCTTTTCCCACAAACGCCGCTAAATACCAAGACCTTTAGCGGCGCTTTTCCCACAAACGCCGCTAAAAACATGACTTAAAAAAATATTTTAATTAAATAATATATATTTCTATCATAAATATTATATTATTTTTTATTTTTAAAATTTAAACTTTAAACTATATACTTTTAAGGATAAAAATATTAAATTAAAATTTCTATTAAAATTTTAACTTTAAAGCTAAATATAAAAATTAATGAATTTAAATTAAGAAAATTAAAACAAGTTACATTCTATATTAGAATTACATAAGAAAATTGTTTACATTCTATATTAGAATTACATTAGAATTACATAAGTTCTGTTTACAAGTTACATTCTATATTAGAAAATTGTTTACAAGTTACATTCTCTCATGACCAACTCTTAAAATCAATTCTTTAAGGGATCTTTTTTCCCTTAAGTGTAACCGAGTTGCAAAATGTGGTTTTTCCATACTTTTCTTGCCATCCCACATGTAGCAGTAGCAGTAGCAGCTCAGTACTTACCAGCAGAAATGCTTACGATTGTTTTCTCACAAAGGGAATATAGCTGTACAAATTCATCCAAATGAAGTAAATAAAAGCTTCACTCCAGGGGAAGTTAAAATCAACAAAGACAATGGAATAGAACCTGTTGGCATCTAAGATGAGGATCTGAGGAAACCCAATAAAATAATGCTCCATCTTCAGTAATAGCCATGCTATGTACCATCCCGGCAGCTATTGCAACCACAGAACCCAAGTACAGTCAAGGCCTCAAGGGCATAGATGAAGGCTACTACAGCAGGCTCAGAATGAGAAATTAATTCAAGAGAGAATCACCATGTTCTCAGCAATATGCGGATTTGCTTTCTCAAGCAACAATGAGATGATGATTGGATCAGCTTCAGTATGATGGTTTGATATAAGTACAACATTGTGACCCTGCACCCAATTGTCTGACAATTAGATCCATGAAAAAGCCAGTTTAAACATGAAAGATTCAGCCAGTATTGCAAGCTTCCTAAGTCCCAGTTGCACGTAAAAGTTTCTCGAATGTTGAAAACTTAATATGACCACGTTTAGCTTATGCCAATACAAAACTGAAAGGAAAACACCATTAAACTTTCCTTCTGAATACTAATATATAACTTCAGCCTTGCTTGCATAAAAAAAATATAAATTGACATGATCTAAAGCTGATGAAAATTAAGAAATTAAAATAAAATGGACACAAATTTAACATACAAACCTGTTATTTTATTTCTTCCTCAGATGCACGTTCTTGTTAGTTATTAATCAAAGAATATGCAAGTATTGTAGCATGCAGAATAAAAAATTTCATCAACTTACTACCAAGCAGCTCTATGATGGATAAATCATGTTATGATCTTTAACAGTATGTTTGTTCAAAATGTAAATAATGACAAGGACATCTTAGTGAAAAAGATGCTGGAGCAAAACTCGGTCTTGTTTAGAGGAATCCAGTAAAAGGAAAAAGAAAACTGAGCATAGTCACCTGCTTAAGCTTCTTTTCTATTTCATAGAAAAGAGAAAGATTGCCAACATATGAATTTCTGCAAAGAACATAATACACGGATGTTAAGAGAAGTAATTTTTTTAATTTTAAAAAAAGAGACCGAACATGTCCTTCAGTGATTTTAAATATGAATAACATAAATGTTATATGAAGCACATGAAAGAGGGTGAATAAGTTAAATATACAAAATACATGCGTCTTTTTCTTTGCATTTTTGTCAATTCGGTTGATGATAAATAATCAAACATGAAGAAGAGAAAAACTACTAAAGACCCTATGAAACCCTCAATGAAAAAAACACAAAAAAGAATGCACAAGATAAGAAACATGGAATAAGCTTAACCTTGGATGGTCTCAAATAGTAGCTAATAATTAAGAAAGAATTACAGTCCCTATTGCACTTCTCTCTCTCTCTCTATACATATATCTATATCCATGAACCTTAAAGTTTATTACCATGGTTTACAAAATAAAATTATGAAATTTTAAAAATAAAAATTCCTTCAGCAAAGCACATGCTTAATTTTCAGGAAGCTTTTACAAATTAATTGATATCAGCAGAGAAACCAATGAAACCAATGAATTCTTCCAATGAAACCAATATCAAACACGTCATAGACACTTAAAGCTGACAATCCAATTCTAACAGCAATTTATGTTCTATCCTTCAAGCATGTGAGTTTTATAAATGCCAAGTCAGGCATATTATTCATTTATAACTATCATTCAAGAGTATCAATGTGCTTTGGCTTCGCGTTTCTTTCTTGTTTCAATTTCCTAGTTTACATATGTATGTGCCACTGGACTTGTTAAGTGAAGAATGAGAACCAAATTTTTGTCAATGACTGTAGGACATAAGACCAAGAGCATCAAAAGTTTCCAAACATGAAACAACTAATCTATATTAAGCAAGTCAGAAAATCAATGAGCTTATTGTTTTAGCTAACATAATTTTCTTGAACAGGGGTAAATTAAAATTTTACCTTTAAACAGTAGCCTACTGCTGTAAAATAAACATCAAAACAGGTCCTAACATGAATATGACATATACTGAATAAAAAATTAT
This sequence comes from Gossypium raimondii, assembly GCF_025698545.1. Lineage (NCBI taxonomy): Eukaryota > Viridiplantae > Streptophyta > Magnoliopsida > Malvales > Malvaceae > Gossypium > Gossypium raimondii. The sequence goes on along the minus strand of NC_068576.1, from coordinate 32,734,639 downwards.
GTAACCAGCTGAAGAGCAGCTGGACATATACTGATTGTATGTATGTCCAACTAAAGAGCAGCCAGAAAAACCCACAAGATATCCGCATATTAGAATTAAATAAATAGAGGAAGCAAAGTAACTTAAGAGGTTGCATTTCCATTAGTTAGAAGACACACCACAACAGTTAACGTGTTAAATAAATTAAACCAATTAAATGATTCAATTTTAAGTAAAAGGATTAAGGCAAATTTCAATGATTCGATAAATTAAATTGAACTCCATTTGTATAAACTACATCAGCTGCTATTTCAGATTTATTAACATTAACTTACCTAAATCCCATACTTGAAACTTGATGTTGTTGTATTGTACAACCTCTACATTAAACCCAATCGCTGCAAAAAAATAGTTCAAAAAAATGGTGCATCGAAGCTGTCAGTCATTTAGAAAAAAAAATGAAAACCCAAAACAAGAATGATAAAGAAGAACATTTCCACAATATGCATGTATATAGGCATACATACATTCTCAGTCAATATGCATGGAAAAGCTTGTAATTAAAAACCAAACAATGTTTTAATTGGGACAGAAGCTACATGTATATAGGCATAAATGCAATAAAACCTCAAATGAAAAAAAATGATTAACTAAACAGTATCATTAAGCATTTCCACAATGAATTTCAAAAGATTTGGCTCAAGAAAATTACCAACCTAAATTTATTGAAATGCAATGGACAAATTACAACAGGATTAACATTTATAAAGCATCTAAACTAAGTGATTATCCTGAATCATGGTACATCAACAAAGCACCAAATTTACTCAACAATTAACTACTAAACATCTATTAAGAACACCAAAATGACATACCTGCAAAGAACATTTTAGATAGAATGGCTAAAACTGGGATATAACCCGCAAAACGCAGCCTTCTTGTTGGCCATCATTGTCGTTTTCTACATCCCAAAGCCCCTAGAATACACAGCAACTTCAAGCACATATTAGAAACATTTCGACTGAGCTAAAAGTGTAAAAAAAATAGATTATGCACAAAACTGATCTCTTGTAATGTCTTTATAACCAAGTGATTAAAAAGTTGCACATTACCCACATCCAAGCCGATTAAAAGTTAAAAAGGATAATCTCTTAAACTGTTTTCCTATTTCCCCTGAAAAAGAGAAGAAAAGGTAAAGCAAGACTAATGAGACAATTACCATTTGAATTCAATGTGGTTAACAATCAGCACACCAAAGAACAAAAGAATTTACCTTTGGAAAGTCAATTCCACAAGATATGTGAACCTTTGAAGCAGGGAAGGCAACCATAAAAGAATCATTTCTCGAAACATAAAATGGTTCACTCAAATATGGTGCCAATTTCTCAACATTGTTGCCACACCGATCCAAGGCCTCTTTTCTGCCAACTTGTTCTATTGCCTCTACCCAAGCATTTGCAGACCCATCAAAAATAGGAACCTGTGTTAGTTAAAATTCCAATCATCACCATCTATAAAATTGTATGAAAAAAGAGACTCAGCTAAATTATTACAGTGTTTGTACATTATATGTTACATTAAACAGTTCTCTCTACAAATTCATTGACTATGTTTAAATCTCCTCGCTCATCCCTCAATCCAGAACGCATATCCTACAATATGGCCTTCAAAGGTTCTTTCCGGCTGTTAGATTGCAGCTTCATGCTTTTAGCTTGCTTCAAAGTTTTCTTGAAGTGAACGAACAATTGAATATATATTTGTTCCATGTAAAATGTAAAATCATGCATTTTATTATCCAACAATACCTTACAGGAAAAGTCACTTTTCTTGCAAAAAGGAAAGAATGTGACAAAAGTAACAGCCAAATGAATAACAAAACTTACAATTTTAAGCAAATTAAAAATCAATTTTGATATCCAAACAAAAATTATGGCACTAACCTCGACCTCAGTATCCTTAGAATCGAGACTTTGAATCTGAATTCTACAATTGTCAATGCCTTTAGCTTCCAAAGCCGAAAGCAAATGCTCGACGGTCCGAATCTTGTATCCGTCTTTGCAAAGAGAGGTACACAACAGCGATTCTCGAACAAAATCGATGGATGCAGGAATCAAATTTGAGTGAAACTCAAAGTACCTTCCTTGGCCGGTGAATCCCGGCCATATCTTTACCTTCGAAACCTTCCCCGACTGAATGAGTTAATTGCCGAGGAGAGATGCATGTTCCAGAGCGGAATGATACGAGGTTAAACTTACAGCTATGGCAAGATTTTCTTTTGGCGGGTTTTAAAGTTATGAAAATATTAAAAAAGCATTGAACTTTTTCCCTAAAAAAAAACAAATTCAAAAGCATTGAGAGATAGCTTGGATGACTTCCCATATTGTTGTAAATTCAAAAATAAAGGGAATCGGGGTAGGGGGAGAAATGGTTTGGGAAAAATAAAAGGACTGTCGATTTGGGGAAATTGGAGGGAAACAGACTCTTGTTCGGCGACAGTTGTTTCTTCTCGTTCTTGTTCAACAACAGCTGTTTCTTCTTCTTCTGCAGACTTGAGTTTCCAAGTACCGTAAAGAGTTTTGCTGTTTTTGAAGGATAAGGTCAAGTTGTTGGAAGAAAAGGTGGAAACTTTGGTCTGAAAATGGATAGAATTTGGATAAAAGAAGAGGTTTTTGGGAGATTTAAAATGGGTTTTGGAGATTAAATGCAAAGGAGTTGAAAATGCTGAAATTGTTGCCATTTGGTCTTCAAAATTTGTGCTTTTAGATGAGAGAACTAAGAAAAATTTGGGGGGAAATTTGGGGTTTTTTCGTTTTTGGGTTTTAGGGGAGAAATTTGGGAAAAAAGCAGCACGAGAATTTTTTTAAGTAAAATGAATTTTGTGGCGTTTTTATAAAAAACGCCACTAAAAATAAAATTAAATTTTTATCGTGAAACTTTACGTTTTAAAAAATTCAATTCGTATTTGTGGCGTTTTTACCTTTTGCGGCGTTTTCTCATAAACGGCACTAATGACTGACTTTTTCTTACAATTTTATATTTAATTATTATATAATTCATATCAATTTTAAATAAATAAATTTTGAAAATTTAAGTAATATTTAAAAGAATTAGATAAATTTTAAAATTTTTATATAATTTTTTATGTAAGAAAACAAAAACAAAAAATTTTAAAATATGAAATAAAAACTTTAAAAACTATATTAATGATAATTTTAATAAATTAAAATTCATATTGTCTCTTTTATTGTCAATCTATTATATTAATTTGTTACATTAATTTATTTATTTATCAATTTTTAAAATCTAATATTTAAATATATCAAATGATTTAAACCATTTAATCTAAATTTAGATTAAATATTTTTAAATATAAAAACATTAATTAATTGTATAAAATTTTATCATTTAACAAATCTAAAGTAAACCTTAAATCCTAAACCATTTAATATATATAAAATTGATCTATTATCTCTTATATAATTTAAATCGTAATCATAATTTTAATATATTAAAATTAATATTATCTCTTTACAATTATATAAGAAATTATTTAATATATAAATTAAAAACACCAATTAATCTAAACCTTTAATCCCTATCTCCTAAACCCTAAATCATAAAACATAAACCCCTAACCCTTTTTTTACAATTATATTAAAACCTAATTAATATAGGAATTAAAAAATACTAATTAATCTAAACCTTAAACCCTAACCCGACCTCAAATCTTTAAACCCTAAATCACTAGCTCTTAACCCCTAACCTTAACCCCTAACCTTAACCCCTAACCCCTAACTACTAACCCCTAAATCTTATTTAATATATAAACTAAAAAACACTAATTAATCTAGACCCTAAATCCTAAACCCTAACCCAAATCCCTAACCCCTAACCCCTAACCCCTACACCTTATTCAATATAAATTAGAACACACAAATTAATCTAAACCCTAAACTCTAACCTGACACTGAATTCATAAACCTTAAAACACTAACTCTTAATCTCTAACCCCTAACCCCTAAATTACATCCCTTAAACCAGAATCCCTAATCCCTAAACCCTAATTCCATAATCTATAAACCTTAAAATTGTAACTCCTAAACCGGCCTTAAATCCTAAATTAACCATATACCCTAAATCATATACCTTAAACCATATATATTAAACCCTAAACTATAATGATAATTAATTAAATATTTTAAAATTAATACTATCGTATCTTTTACAATTTAAGTTTTATGATATTTTATTTTACTCATAATTTAATATATTTTTCTAGTAAAGTAGTTTAAATAAACTGTGATTGAAAAATAATAATAAATAGCTAGGAGTTAGGAATTAGGTATTCTCTTTAATAAAAACATTTTGTATTAAACAATATTATTTGTTATAATTTAAATGTAAATTTGACCAATATATAATAAATACAACGAAATATCAATTTTTTCAACTTATAATAAAAAAATATAATTGAAACATTACTTGAGAATATATATATCAAAAACGGGCATTAGCGGCGCTTTTTAAAAAACGCTGCTAAAGGCCCGAGCATTACCGACGCTTCTTCAAAAACGCCGCTAAAGGTCTGAGCATTAGCGGCGCTTCTTCAAAAACGCCGCTAAAGGCCCGAGCAGTAGCCACGCTTCTTCAAAAACGCCGTTAAAGGCCCGAGCATTAGCGGCGCTTCTTCAAAAATGCCGCTAAAGGCCCGAGCATTAGCGGCGCTTCTTCAAAAACGCCGCTAAAGGCCCCCAAAACTCGACGTTGTTGGGCTTAGGCTTTTTGCGGCGCTTTTCAAAAAACGCCGCTAATGCTTATTTTTAGCGGCGTTTTCCAAAAAGCGCCGCTAATGCTCGACCTTTAGCGGCATTTATAGAAAAGCACCGCTAATGCTTGATTTTTAGTGGCGTTTTTTATCCAAACGCCGCTAAAAGCCTGTTTTGGTGTAGTGTTGGATTTGTAGGAACCCCACAAGAGAGGAGAGAAAGTAAAGGATTCTGCTACTTCATATATATTTTGTTCTTATTTAGGGGCTCTCCTTGTTTTGAAACGAGAAATAATAATCTTTTTGTTTAGGTTTTTGAAAGGGAAACCCACTACTAAGGTTGGGAATCTATTTTTAAAAAAAGAGTTGGAATCCACTTTAACGCTTGTTTGATGTTAAAAAAAAAAAAATCTATTTCTTGAATAAAGACATTAACATAGTTCCTAAGCTTTTCTTTTTTCTTTGTACAAATTCAGTTCTTTCGTACGTGGAAAGATGGAGTCCACATAGATTGATCATACTCCCATGATTGGTGCCTTAACTGAATTAAACTAATTCTTGTTAAAGCCTCAATTATTGGCAATGGCAGGCAGAAGGCAGAAGGAGGCACCTCTCTTCTTCTATTCCTATTGTAGAATGCAATCAATAGAAAAACTTAATTTTATTAATTATAACAAAGAAGTTAAATATATTAATATGATCCTAAAATGTCATTTTTAAGTATTCAATATAAATGTGCCATTTCATATTTTTTTTAAAAGAATTTTTATTTAATTAGATAAATTCTACTAAATAATGTTGATTAATTAGATAAAACTAACTAGTAGTAATAGTATCGCAAAATTTATGGTCTTTTTGTTGAACTAGATTTATGGTTTTGTGGATTAAAATTTAGAATTTTAAAATTTATGATTTTAGGAAAGGGTTAGATTAGAATTTAGAGCCTATAACTATCTATAGTTTAGGGTTTTAGAATTTTATAAAAATAGACTAATTTTATTAATTTTAGAGTTAAAAAATAAATTTGATATGTGTTAATGTATTATACTATTAATGTAATCTAAAAATATGATAAAATTATTTTCAACGCTTAAAAGTGATTTCTTTTAAAACCATTCTAATCATCTCTATAAGAAAAGATTATATACATTTATAAACTCACATAATACATGATTCTCAAAATCATATTATAACCCATACAACTTTAAAAATTTTCATTTAAATCTTTTTAATGTACGTTTTAAAATGTTTTGTTAATCGAGTGCATTTGGCACTACCGCCATGCACTTGTCACGCCAAGTGCGGGTGGGTGGGGGGGAAGAAAATGGGTGGTCTTGGATTAAATAAAACATTGTCATGCACGTCCCGATAAATTTATTTCGAAAGAAATGAACATTAATGCAGGCATAAAAGTGATAAAACTTTGTGAGTGAATTTAACGTTATCCAGAATACATTTTAGGCCATGCTCATAACAAATGGTAGTACTTTTTCCTATGAACATTTAAACAAATACGCCATACTCATCATAAATGGTGATACATGTATATGTACTTTTGGATATCGTTCTGTATATAGCTAGATTCATACCCTGTCAAGGGAGAGGAACCTTGGGGCATTGAGTTGTCAGAGGTCATGTTAGATCGATGGAGAGGGAATGGTCCTAAAATAATACGTGTCCAGTACTTGGCATTACATAAGAAAGAGATTTCTAGCACGGGTGATACACTACAGAATCGGTCCCCACCTTGAGGGTCGAGCCATGGGAGCGTAGTTTATATTGAAACTACATTATATTATACATATGTTATCATTATATAACTTCAAATGAGGGATGCATATTACCATGCATGATCATTGAATTGGTCATATGGGCCTAACTCTTGTCTCACATGGATTCCCATATGACCGATATACTTAATGTGATGGGGAACAAATGAGTAGTGCCGATGTGGAAATTGGGTCATTTCTTCCAAACTGTCAGCATTCGCCCCCCGGGTATATAATGTACAGAAGCCATGAAAGAGATTGGTGATAGAAAAAGAGATGAATAATTGATATTGTGTTGATGAACCGTTGGTCGAACTTCATATTTTCCCGGCAATACAAAGCAGTTACTTTGAGTATTGAGAAAACAAGTTACAACGTGTAAGAGAGTTTGGGGTTCATTTCCTTGCAGTAACTTCATTTCGAAGATACTCCTCGGAAAAATTCTTAAGAGTAACTACTCGCAATCAGTCTTCGACGACATTGTGGGGCCCACACATTAATCACTATCCTTACATACATTAGTTGTCACATCTCTTCACAATAAATGTAATCACCATCTTATTTAGATATATGATAATAGGTTAGTGGTCAACTTGTTTAAAGACCATCAATAGAGACACGACTCAAGGCACATCGGAACCATAACTATGGATAAATAAGATCTTAGCCTTGCTTCTGAGAGGGAGACGATCTCATTATCCCTTTGTAACATCCGTCACTTGTCTCGACGTACGATACAGATGAAAGGTGCTATCAGAGCATTAACATGGCAAATACCTTTGATTTATTTAATAAATTTTAAATTTAAAAAATATTTTTGTAAAATTATAGAAAATATTTAAATTCTATTCAAAATAAGTTTTATGCTTTTCCGAACAAAGTTCAAAAATTTTATATTGTCCATTTGAAAGGAAAGAATTAAGTAATTTACAAAATATAGGAATCTTAATATGTTAAAGGTTACTTAAATCTTGAAGGGATTATTAAAAAAATTAAGTAATATCATCAACAACTTGCCACTTAGGGGGCCAAAGCTTCCGCCTAGACAGCACTGGAGTTAATGTTTTTTTTTCTCCCAAGTTATTGCTTAAGCGGAAATGTAGTTAATATTAATTTTAATAAGATGTCGCTTAGGCGGCACAAGATACTGCTTAGGCGGTACTGTAACCATTCATAATTTCATACTTCCATAAACATTGTCATATCATCTCAGTGTGTTTCAAAACACTATATGTAATGCCCTCGACCTAAACCGATGAACCGAATCTGAATCTTGAGTGTTATGCCTTATATATATGTAACTTGAAACTTTTCTTTCTTATTCATTGATTTAAACATCTATCTTTGTATAACAGAATTTCGTATGGCGTACATTATTTGGCTACATTTACATCTCTCCTATGTACAAACTACTATCTATGGCTACTACAGAGTTTCTTGTAAAAATACAATGTGTGGCTATCATTTCGACTCAATAATATTTCAGGCTTTCCTACTTATCTCTTACTCTACTAGCTATACTTTGGGATGCTACTTAATAAACTTTAGCGCAGACTTAGACAAGCCAAATTTTTTTCCTATATACAGAACAACCCATTGTGTCGTTTTCTTAGCATAGCCCTGGCATCATCTCTCGACACTTATTCCTTTACAGACAGGAAAACAGAAACAACTTTTTTAAGTTCGTAAGAACTTAGTGAGCTAAATCTTAAGATACCTTTTCCATTCATTCTACATTGCATATGTTGTTTTGTACATCCTTGTAGTGTTTATTGACCTTTCTACCTTCTTTGGTGGGTACAATACCGAGGCTACCATCTCTCTTCCTTCAGAACCATTTTCCTGATCTTGTGCTCACTATAGTTAACATCTCTTTACTTTTTATATCCTTACTTAAATCTTATCTTTACATAATGCTTAACCTCTTCCTTTACCTTATTATCAGACTTAATAACTTATTTCATACTTACTAGTCTTATCATTATCTACGGGCAGGGTAAACTATGTCCAATACTTATATCATAATTTGCCCATATCTTACTTTAGTGCACTCTCTGTACTTACTTTTAGCTCATATCTTTTCCTCGCCATGTACTCTAGCGCACTCTAGCCTTTCTATTCATCCCTTGTAACTATACGAGGTTCGCCATTCATTCGGTGTCTACCTACAGGCGTTGTCTTCAGATGGTCATCATGAGATGCGTTCTTTAGATTCCACCACGAAGGTGCTCATTTGTAAATATAGCCATAGAATATTTCCTTTCAAAGTCTTACCATGAAGGCATTCTTTTTAACAGAGTTTTACATAAGGTATTCTTTTAATTGAGATAGCCACAAATGCATCCTTTTAACAGATATTGCCACAAAGGCTTCCATTTAATTGAGATCACCACAAAGGCATCCTTTTAACAGAGATCACCACAAAGGTTCCATTTAATAGAGACCGCCACAAAGGTTTCCTTGTAACAGAAATTGCCATAAAGGGTTCTTTTTAACAAAGATAGCCACAGAGGCGTCCTTGTACAAAAATTGCCACAAATGTACTTTTTTATTGCGCCACAAAAGTGTCTCCTTACAGATTACCACAAAGGTATTCCTTATTAGAGATTTTCCACAAAGGAATTCCTTTAACAGAAACAATCACAAAGGTATTCCTTTAACAAAAACAACCACAAAGGTTCAGTTTTACAAAAATTGGTGTTTTTGACGATAGAGACATGCCTAAACTCACCATCATGAGGTTTGCCCCTCATTGTTGGTACTCACCTAACCATTCTTTACATATTCCATATGATGCCATGGCCCAACCATGGTTTTACACCATATAGTCTTCAGACTGCCATGGACTTTTCCTTTCAGAGATTCTTGATTTTAGTCTCGACGGACCCCTTTAGACGATTCTAGAGACAGACACAAACACTTCATGTAGACTCATACTTGACAGACTCATTCACATATGATTTACTCATGGTAGACTCTTTCACAACAGACTTGTTCATGTAATCAAAACACACATAGACGCTTTACTTATTCAAACCCATTATCCTCAGAGATTATATCCATATTCCATACGAATCATTCATGCAAGTTTATCAAACATACATTTTTCACAGAATCATCACATCATGCATTTTTAGCTTATTTTCAGAGATGGTTCTAGCATGCATAATACATTTGCAAGAGTTAGCTTAGAGACTCACCTGACTTGTGTCTTTAGTAGCTCTAAACACTAGATCCAAGCTTCTATCTAGTAGATCATCAACCCCTAATTGACAGAACATTGGAACTCATGAAGATCTGTACACTTAACTCACTTTCTTTCACTTTAAGCATAAAAAATCTCTAAATAAGACTTTACCATACTTTTTTACCCAGCTAAACTAAGCTGCTCCTTAACAACTTAGTATGTAAGGTTGCAGATCGTACCTTAACAAGGGGCATCTCAGAGCCTAGATTTATATCTTCAACTTAGCTTGAAGGATGATAGGTATTCTCTTCGTTTCTCTTTTTTTTTATAAGTAGAGATTACTTCTTGAAGAAGAAGGAGAAAGGTCCCCCATTCTTACCCAGGTTACATTGATTTATTTTTTTTATCCCTATGGATATTTGACATGAGTCCCAGTCCTTACAGTCCACCTGATAAATGCTTAACAATTGTAAAGAGACGTGTATGAGACACCTATATTTACATAACATAGCCTTATGCCTTAATCCATCCTTTGTCCTTAGTCATTACGTTAGAGCGTAGCTGGTATCTTAACTAATCACACTTGCCACATTATGCCTTCTTGGAGATGACCTTATTATCCGAGTTTACTTAATACCTTACTAGACTTCTTTTTCCTAATGATTCATTCCTTTCTAAAGTAGTTTCTTGCCTTAGTCCAATATTGGTTATGCGCCTACTTAGTACACCAAGAGCATCAATAGGGCGGACAACACTCCACCCTTTTAAAAACACATTTCCTTTTTCTTTTAAAAGGAAAAAGTATCTGAGAGGTCCTTGTAATATAGGAACTGAATTAAATTAGTCCTATTATTAAATGGATTAATTTAATCCCTATACTATCGAAAGAATCAAATAAGTCAAAATTGTAACAAAAGTTAACATTTATCGATGTCTTGAAAATTATGTTTTTCCAATTGCAGTTCAATTTCAAATGAAACATTTCATTTACAAAACCATAAAACTTTATAAATATTAACTCTATTAAATTGTAAATGATATTTTTAAACAATAAATATTATCTCTATTTCAATTTAGCCTTAATCGATTTTTTAATGTACAAAGATTAAATTGATCCATTTAATAATAGAGGAGTAGTTTGGTCATATTCCTATAATGAAGGACCTATAAAGTACATTCACCCTTTTAAAACATACAATTATAAGAAATGTATATGAATAATTGTAACTAGAATTAAATAGTACTCATATATAATAATATTTGAAAATCCACACAATCAGACTTAAACATAATATATAAAAAGTTTTAAGACATCAATATGAATATTAAGTCAAAACCTTATTAGCAACAACTTATAACAATATGAGTAATTATCGTTAGAATTAATTATTAAAATAATTAATTTCTCTTATGCATTTTCTTCTTACCTTTTTTTTTGGTGAAAAGATAGTCTAAAGGAGAAACACAAGATTACGAGCTTGCCTAATTACTAGCATTGCCCTACTTTTAAGGAAATCTTGTTCAAACATCATGGTCTCAGACTTAACTTAGAGGAGTACCTCACCTTTCTTCTGGTTATATTATCTCAAGAAAATGAAGAGAGAAGATATTTTCCCTTTAAATTATCTTAAACACTTAGTTCAACCCAAGTTTGTATTGAAACTTGTTAAACGTCACATTAGTCATTGGGTAGTCTTATCCAAATCTACAATTTATCGAGTACCTACCTTTGGTCCTTAGCTATCTCGGTTCTCATTTGGTTTGTTCCTGACTATTGTTCCTTCCATCTTGATTGGCTCAAACATAATTTTATAGGATTCTTTACACTATTGACGTAAACTCGCAGCACAAAGATCGTTTCCCTTATCTATAACGAAACCCACTCACTTTATGTGCCATCAAAACTTTTGGGTGAATCCTTCCTACCTCGACACACTTCTTGATCACTATGTGTCAACCTAGTGCTCCCCAACATCAAGGCGTCACAGATGTGCTCAATAGGGTTTTATACTTCGGCTAGTTCTAACACTATACCTATTCGAAACTTATCTCATCTGCCTTATTTACCTAAATAATATCCAAACACTAAGGTTTCGCCAGATGGGGTGTTACACTATGAATCAATTTCCGAGCTTATTTAAAACTCAAAATACATAGTACACATGAACATGAAATGAAGAACAAAATAAAACTACTCTAAGAAAGTCAAAAGGAATTCAAATTAGAAATCAAATTTTCAAATATTATTCAAACCTAAGTCCTTATGTACATGCCAAAATTTTGTAATGACCGATTTTAGAGCGGAGATAGAAAATATAGTTTTGAAAGTTAATTTAGTAAACTAAATAAATAAAAATATGAATTGAAGGATTTATGGAGTCAGATGAAAATATATTAAAGAACGATTAAGTAATTAAATAGAAAATCATTAATTATAGTAAAAGGACTAAATTGTAAAAGTTTGATTGTTATTGAATTTTAATTTGAAAAATGCTTGAGGATCCAGTTGACAATTAACCAAAGGACTTACTGGTTATTTAACCATTGTTTCTTATGAGATAGTGGAAAATGATGATAATGTCCACTTAGTTTTCATAATTGTGACTAATAAACAAATATGTATCTTAATTTAGAAAATTAATCATGATTAATTAAATTAATTAAAACATTAATATTTGTATAAATCTGAAGCAGTCAGGAGAGAAAGATGAAGTCTTCATCTTTTCCAAGCTTGTGTCATCCAAGTAGGAAGAAAAATAAAGAAATTTCCCTTTTGCTTTCTTTACAAATTTGTTAAAAATCCCTAAGTTAAACATGTTTTCCTTTTGAAATTTCCATGTTTTCATGATCATCTAAGCTTGATTAAGCTTACCCCTGCCTTAGATTTCTCAATTGTTAAATGTTTATCAAGTTGCCATTAACGGGTATTGAATGAAATTGAGCTTGATTTTGATGGGAATTTAAAGTACGAATTTTGAGCATGTTAGGACTAAGTTGAAAAGTAGAGAATAGTGTTGAAATTGATTAAAAATTTCAATTAAGTTATACAGTTGATTTATGATATTAGGGACTAAATTTTATAAATTGAAAGCTATTTTGAGAAAAGCTATAGAGTAGAAGCTCAAGGTCCTTAACGAAAAAATATGAAAGTTTATTTCAATTTTATATTAATTATTAAAAATATGAGTATTTTTATATAGGGACTATAATAAATAAAATGCAAACTATGTTTGATTATGTATTTTTCATGTGATTAGGTGTAAACTAATATTGTTTCTAAACTTGAATTATTGTACGTAGCTAAAGACGATGCTAGATTATCCGAAGATAAAGGAAAGGCAAGAGTCATAGGAAAGTAACTATTACGGCTTATTCTTTCACTATTAGAATTCAATATATATTTATATAACTTGTCACAAACTAGCTTGATTAAGGTAATGGCCTTACTTATCTCATGATTTGGCATAGTTGTCATGCCATAGGATTAGTGTACGGGATTTTACTTCAGTTTATATCGATCAGGCGCGGAGTGTATATTATACTTTGGACGTTCCACTAAGGTGCTCTTCACATTTATATTCTTCAATTTATACTAATGAGGCTCGAAGCACATATTATACTTCAAATATACTGATGACGCATTAGGTGCAAAATATATTGGTGTGCTAGTTGGATGATCCGTGTATTCGTCTTAAGTTTATGTCTAATTAATAGGGATTATGAAACATATACCATGCTATATGATATTGCTATGACATGTTAATATTAAATGGTGTGTCTTGAATGTTAATGTTAAAGTAACAAAAGATGGCATGTGAAAGATCATGCAAACCAGTTAAAACGAGCCTTGATAGTTGATATGGATATAAAACGAATCAATGGATTTAAGATTGGAATGAGAAAATTAAATGGACACTGCAAATGCTAAGACACATATGCAAATGCGATATGATGATAGAATAGATTATATGTTCATATATGATATACTAAATGAAATTTTGTGTGAGACTATACACATGAGGCATGAAATGCAAGCTTCATATATTTTATAGTTAGATCACAAATTGATCCTATTTACTATTTTGTTCTATTTTATTGTTGATCTAAATCATAGCACCACTGAGCCCTATTGTTCAACGTATGTTTTTTATTTTCATGTGTAGGTATCATAGATTTTGAGGCGTTGAAGTGATCGACAACATCTAGATTCCACTCTCGGCTCAGAAATTTTGTATCGGTGTTGAATTGGTTTTTAGGTCTATTTTGGATGTTTTGGATGGTAGGAATATTACATTGTGAAAGTTATAATATATACTGGATGGCATGTTCATGTTCTAATCTAGTAAAACAAGGGTATAAATGTTTATTTTATATGTGAATACTTGGAATTGAGGTATGGTTTGTATGCTAAGTAATAGAGAATGATGCAAATAACTAGAATGAATATGTTTATGCATGTAATTATATGTTCAAGGATGTTTATAGGTGTTAACGATGTAGTTTTGGCATTTGAATTAATGCTTAAAATGAGATGTGTTAAAAATTTGGGTCATTTAGGCCATTTAGCATTGGTGCTGAGTTTGTTGAGAAAAATGATATTAAATTAGGAATCTGCCTTTATGGTCACGACACTTCCATATTAGTGTCGCGACATCAAGCTTCTGTTCTCGTAGTCATGATTCTTCCCTACTACGCCTTCAAGGTCCCAACTTTTCCCTGTTGAAGTTGTGATGTCGATATTCTATTTTCAAGGCTGTGACACACTATATATGATGTTGTAACATCATGCTTTTATATTTAGGGTCGTGAATTCACCCCTTTGGTGTCACGAGATTACCCCTTTTTGATATTTTTTCATTTTAGTCCCTCGTTTATTACTGAAGTTTAATATAAGCTTTCGTAAGTTTGATTATAACCCAAATTTGAATAAATAATGATGTTAAAAGTTTGGAAACTTAATTTCTTGTATAATATGTGTTTTAAATATTGAAATAAAATCGTAGTTACTTTGGCAATGAATGTGACATCTCGTATCTCAGATCTGACGATTGGCTTGAGTGTGGGGTGTTACATTTAGTGGTATCAAAGCTATAATTTTAGCCAAGTCTTGGACTAAATCGAGCTTTGTACTGAGTCTAGAGGTACATGCCAAGGTTAAGTTGAGTTTGAGTCGAGATTTTGATGTTGATTATTCATTGGTTTTTTTGTTATAGTTGAAAATGTTTGATGAATTGAGAAACGTTACTGAGGAAAAAGATTAATAGCAGTGATCACTTCATTAGGGAGAAATTAGGTTGAGATTGTTGGATCTGGAGCCTTAAGTGTAGTATTTTCGTTTATGTACACTTGTATTTTTTCAAACAGATTAGTTTAATAAAATTATCCATGAAGTACATTAATACCCTTTGTATATTGCCCTCAATGATTTTTGTACGTAAAGTAAAATGGAAGCAAATATTAGCTCACTAGTTATCTAATGTTTAACTAATACTAAGTGGTATTACGTGGTCGGATTGTAATATCAAAAGACTAATTGAAAGACTAATATGTCGTCTATCTAGTCCAGTTGGGGATATGCTTCATATTGAGCATCAGAGCATATGACTTTCAGAAGATAGTATATAAATGTGACTCATTCAATTGACAGTACATCGGACATGACCTAACTAGATGAGATCCCAAATCCATTTATGGATTTATTCACTTATGGCATTCATATTGTGGCATAATTTAATCTTGAGTGGATGATGGATTATGCATGCCTGACTCATATACTTTGATGTAAGTAAAAGCCTCAGTTCAAATAGATAAGGATCTGAGGCTAGTGCGTTAGGTATATGACTTCTGCAACATGAAGCATCATTCATAATAGTGTAATTCATAGCCCAAGACAGAGGTAAATAATATCCTCTTATTGGCATTACATGATAGATGAAAAGTAAATGTGACCACGGGTCATTTGTCTTTGTGATGAATAACTTAATTACTATTTGATAGTAACTGACTTATCTTGAAGGAAGATGTAATGGTTACCATGTGATAAAATAGGATCATATTGGGAGAACAGATTTATCCAAAAGAGATAAAGAATATCGTATGAGGGTAACACACTTATGACAAGGTCATTGGACGAGCACTAATCGAGTAGCTTTCATAATGATACGTAATTGGGGAGAGCTCAGTCATGATAATATAGTGAAATGACTTCGTGACTAAATGGTTTATAATTAATAGGTGAAAAGTTGGAACTTAATTATAAATTATTTGAGCCCTTATTACATATGTCCAATTGGTCCCTCCACTAGCTAGTTGAAACCATAAATGAATTGCATGTAGAATCAACTGAACATAAATTGATAGAAATAATGAAGTTAGAGAAATGTGTTACATTCGAAAATGAATGTGGTTTCCAACCAAGTATGGAAATGAACTGAGAATTAATTTAAGCTTTTGAAATTATTATTTAAGTAAATAATTGAAGTTTAAAATTGGAATTAAATTAATTGGTCATTTTGAACCCATTGAATATGGAAATTGAATATATTTTCTCATATATTATTTAACAAAAAGTTGCCATGATTTTAATGAAATTGGAATTGGATTGAGAAAATATTTAATTGGAAAATTAATTTAATAAATAATATTTATTTTGGGAAATAGAAAAACTTGTATTGAGTTAGATTAAATTATAAAGTGTTAGGTTAAAAGTACAAGAAACACATATAATTAGACCTATTACATAAGAGACCCATAGTATCCCTCTCTCCTAGTAGAACTAGAAGACTAATTTTTTGTCAAATAAGTATTATCTATATTCTACTAATTCAAATAGGATTATTTTATCTCTCCTATAAATAGATTGCACTAATAGGTCTAAAAACAACAAATTATACACAACTTTGATGTATTGTTACGTAATTTATTTCTAAGTATAAATTCTAGTTGTCAGGAATAACAATTCTACCAGTTTCTATTAGAGAGAGATTTACTTTCTTATTGAAAGTAAGAAAATTATTTTTGGTCCTATGTTTTATTTGTAATTGTTCGAGCCCACACCCAAAGTGATTCATGGTATGAGAATAGTGAAAAAGATCATTTGGTTGAAAGCTGGAAACATCAAGGATCCATCTCACTCAAAGCACATGTTAAGGTAAAAATATTATGATATGGACTTGAGAAAAAGGGGAGTTTTTTTCCCCTTCTTTAATCCATTGAAGAAAATAAATATATTGTTATGATTTCCTTGGAGATAAGTATTGTTCTCTCTTGTTAAGCTGAAACTAAGGATCTGAGTTCATTTAAAAGGTTGTTTCATATCCTACGTAAGTATTTTAGCCTTGCATGTTAACCTCTAAAAGAGTAAGCCTATTTTATGTGATTGAATAGTAAAAATAAGAAATAAGGCTTTACATGGTGGTCACCTATGCTTGAGATGATGATATGTAGTATTTGAATGTGTTTTAATGGTGTTCCTGTGTTTTATAAGTAGTGGTGGCTGCAGTTACTTCTTGGAAGTTGAATCTGGAGTTCAAGCTACTAAGGTGGTTAGGTAAGTCTCTTTATGGATTCTTGCATGGGTGTAACGCGTAGGTTTGTACAAGTGTACATAGTCATTATCAAGTAATAAGTAAGTAAAAGAGTTGTCATTTCCACAAGAAATGTGTATGTTAATCAATTAATTGTAAAATTAAAGTTTTAAAAATTGGTGATAAGAATACAAAATTTCGAGTGATGGATGATTAAACTAAATTAAATTATCTAGATGCAAGATGATCCTTAATGCAATTCTAATCTTGTATGATAATTAACTAAAATGTGTGAGATGAATTTAACAGCAACAACACAAACTTCAACAATCAATAACATGAATAGGCTAGAATAATTACATCATTCAACTTAGTTCATTTTTCTCATGTTTAACAATGTTCAAAAAATATTCCATGGAAACTCGATCTTTCGTGAGTTTGAAACCCAATTAAGTCATTTTTAAATCTTTTACTCAGTAAAACATGCATTTTACTGATCATATTAAACTAAGGGTTTCTTAAAATTCATGTGAAGTAACAAGGACGGTTTAGGTTTGAAATAAATTAATCACATAAACTTAAAAACGATGCAAGATAATAGAGCTCATTAAAGTTATTATGAACCTTTAACTTAGTCGGGTTAGGATCTAAATTAAGCATGCACTTTTCAACTATTGTGTCCATTAGCTATTGTTTGGTTAGGATCGCTCAGCTAATTCCAATGGATTCAATCACTTATGAATGAAATACATGCTTGAGTTCAATTGAAAACATGAATGACTGAGGCACAAACACTATAAACATGGTTTAAACAAATTTATTTGAATTGATGCAATAATCCTAACTAAATAGATTTACGCTACCATTGTTGATGACAAGATAACATAACACATTGCAAACATGATTAAAATCAAAGTAACAAGGAAGAATAAACTCTGTTCAAATTAGTAGCCTTGCGAACTCTATTTGAAGAAGTTTCGTCCCATCCTCGAGTTGCTTCTTTGGTAATATCTCCTCAAGGTGGCCGACTAAGAGACGATCTTATCAATGTTTTACAGTCTAAGAAAGAAATGAAATATGGGATGCTATGCGTGGGAATGAAGAGAGGGAATGAGAGAATGAGAGAATGGAAGAGAAATGTCATGTGAATGATGAATGAGGGATGATTGAAGTGTGAGATGGGAGTGGTATTTATACATGAGGCTGGTGGAGGAGTATACTAAATATGGCATCAAAGATCCCTTAGATTTCTCCCACCTTTGGTCAACCATAGGGTGGAAAAGAGGGTGAGTTGTTTGCTTGATTCAAGCATAAAATCATGCTTGAATCATGCAAGGGGTGGATGGTTTCTTCAGCAAACATAGTATGCTGATTTTCAATGATTTTCCAAGTGTAGGGACCTCGAAATAATCATCACAAAAGCTAATTTTTGGCTACCCAAATATCCTTGCCGAATTGGGCTTCTCTTTTCCTTGTTTGGATGGTTTTGTGACCCATTTAATAGCTAGACTTGTCCACCATGTAGCACCATTTTTCACTGGGTCAAAGTAACATCTTCACGACCCAATTTGCATGGTTTTGCCGTCCAAAAAGGGTGGAATTGCTCATGTCCATGCAAAAATTATAATAAGCCCTTTATTAAATCAACTTCATGGTCCCACTGCATTAATTAAATATAACACATTAATAAATAACATGAAATAATTTAAAGTATCACAAAATTCACATAATAGAGAAAAAAATTGCATATTTTATAAATTCATGTCTACTGTAGGAATATAAGCAAAATTCACTTAATTAATTAACAAATACTTGAGACTAGTATTATTTTTAAGTAAAAAGGTGGTAAAAACTACAAGAAAAAACCTATATAATTTAGAGTTTACAATGGGTGTTATTCATACATGATATATGTGGAAAACTGATTGAATGGTGATGTTGAGATCATGAAAGATGTAGTATGAGATGGATAATCTATGAGTGAAGTTTGTTTGTATCAAATGTTTGGAATGTATGATATGAGATGTGCGTTAGGTTTGTTGGATATTAGTAGATCCAGATGATTGTGCTTAGTTTGTTTCCATGCATAAAGAGTATGTAAAGTGATTCTGTGTCTGGTCTCCACGGAGTTATCTAAAAGGGGTTTGTTGGGACTTTAAACATGAAACTCTGAAGGAAAAATCTATAGCCATGACACCCTCTGAAAGGACATACAGGAGGTGAATACCCAATGGGGTTCTTTGCGTGTCCCAGGACAATGATGGGCAAACCTCATGTATAGTGAGTTTAGGCAAATCCATGTTATAAACACATTAGGGAAGAATAAGCCTTTGTGGTGAACTATGAAAAAATAAACCTTTGTGGAAAATTACGATAGAATACGCCTTTGTGGTGAATTATAACGGAATAAGCC
Source organism: Gossypium raimondii (assembly GCF_025698545.1). Taxonomy (NCBI): domain Eukaryota; kingdom Viridiplantae; phylum Streptophyta; class Magnoliopsida; order Malvales; family Malvaceae; genus Gossypium; species Gossypium raimondii. The sequence continues at coordinate 32,715,000 of NC_068576.1, read as the reverse complement.
TTTGTGATGAACTATGATAGACTAGCCTTTGTCACATGACCTTTAGTCACAATAAGAAAGGCTAGAATAAACTAGAGTGTTTGATGTTTTCAAAGTAAGGACCAAGTAAATTTAAGATACGATTGAAGGTGATCATTTAAAGAAATAATGAGAGGGATGACCTTTGATTGAAAGAACAAATCTAGATAAAGGTTGTGTCTGATAATTTGAAGAAGAGCATCAGTTTGTAAACAATAATAGAAAAGAGAAGTAAGAGTTAAGGCTAGATATGAAAAGCAAATTTTGAACAATGATTTACAAAGAATTTGAGTAAGGATCCATGATCAGGATGAGTTGAATGAGATTCCTAAGAGAATAAAGTTATTGATATATGATGGAAGTGGATTCATGCTAGGATATGCAGGTAGAGGGAATCAAAATGTTTTGCAATTTGTGTGACACTCATTGTGACAGATAGTGGATGATGATAGAAGAGAAGCTGGTAGGGATGAACTATTCGACACTTTATAGAAATGATGACTAAGGTATAAGAGATTATTTTCGCCAAGTTCTTATGAACTTACATGAGTTACACTTTATGTTTTAGGTTGAATGTGAGTATGCGCTAGGAGGGAAGATGCCAGGATTGCCCTGGACGTAGTGGCGTATCAGGTTATTATGTGTACAGAGCAAGTTTGGTGGTGTGTTCGAAGTCTGAAATGTCACTTAGAAAACCATATTTTGGGATAACTGTAATACATTAGGATTTTGAAATAGATGTCCTTGTAATTAAATTATCATGTGCTGCGATTGTATCTACCTATTGTGCATATATATTTGTGTAATTTAGTTTGAATCTATACGAAGTTTTCCTGTGAATTAATTGTAATTTGTATAAGCAGAATAATATTTTTCTGTATTCGTGTAGTAATACCCGAGATCCGAACATGAGAAATTGGATCGGGTTGAAGGTGTTACAAGTTTGGTAGTAGAGTTTGATTTAGCCGATTCCTGGACCGTGAAGGTGCAAAAAAGCCATGTATGCATAATACGCCAAACTTGTCAAAGTTCCTTAAGTTCCTTAAGTATGTATCAGTAATGGTTTAATAAAGAAAAATAATGACGAAGTGAAGAGACAAAATAAAGGCAAAGGATCAATTTCTTAATATGAATAAAAGGATGTTACACACTGGGGAGAACAATAAATTGAAAGATAGAATAAAAAGAAATTTAGTCCTTTCATTTGGTACGATACTGAGTAGACTTAGCAAGAACCTTATCTATTATTGGGACACCCTTTGTTTGCTGCACTACCTTTGGAGTTTGCTCTGAGTCATTAAGGTTCTCAAGATTGTCTTCAGCCTCTACTCCGCTCCACAACCCATATTCTACAGATAGAGCCTGGGTAGGTTTTGGCATTTGTGAGATAGGAGATGAGTCTGAACTGGATGCAAGGTAAGATTGGAAAACCTTTTTCAACTAGGGAGGTATCATGTTGTATTGACTGTGGAAAATTAAACTTAAAGAAATTGAGGACAACCCCGAAGTATAGGATTCACCCAATGGAAAGAATTCAATACTTTCTGCAAATAGGGCCTATTGTGGTTGAGATCTAGTAGGAATCACAGGCTGATCCAATGGTAATGTCTCTACTGGATGTCATCTAGAGGAGGATTAACAACTTGAACAGGGGAACCTACAGAATGGGCGAACTCTTTTGGGACTGCTGGTACTGCAAGTAATGAAGAAACTGCTAGTGTTGGGAGTCCTTTCTTATATTTATGCCATATTGGCTGTGGGAGTTCACTCTCTTTAGCAACTGAAGTATGTTCACTTGTTCAAGACCTCTTTTGATACTTCTTTGTGACTTGTTTCTTGGAAGGAGCAACTATAGCTCCTTCCTTAGCATGAGACTTCTCCAAAATAGCCGTAATGTCTATATTTGGTGCTTTGTTGAGCAAAGTATGAGGTTTTGGATTTGATCCTGCACCACCGTGCAAGTATTTTCCTCACTTGGAGAGGAAGAAGAAGAGTAAGGAATACTAGGACTGATAAGCCAATTTCAAGAACATATCCTATAGAATTCATAAAAAGAAATAGGGGTTCTCCTACACACCTAATTAAGATTTGTGCCAGGACAATGTCGTCATTGAATGACCAAGCTTCCGAAGCTGTAGGCACATTGTAGTCGTCTAGCCAAATGATGAAGCCAGCCTCTAGAAGGATCAAGGGAAGGATAAAACCTTGGGTGTTGTCACTTAAGCAACACCTTGGTGGTGGTTGAATGTTGTAAGCAAAATTTGGGAAACGAAAACCTCGAGCAACTAAGAACTGGTGTTCTTCTTCTTGTGTAGTGCTGCACTCATAAAGAATGGAAATGCATGTAGGGTTATTTTTGAGTTCTTGGGGTCTAAATATGGTGAGATTTTTTGGAGTTAAGTTTTAGTTACTCTGTTTTCGACCGCTACCACGAGCATTCATTTTTGACATTTCTAAATGAAAATAGGAAAAAAAGAAAGGAAGCGAAGATATGATTACCTTTAAGAAATCTAAAATTAGAGAATAGGCAGTTAGAAAGAGAAATAAAAAAAAGTTATTAGAAAGTTGAAGGGTTTAGCAAAAATGTTAATAGATTGTTGAAGTCTCTGTTTTATAGATATAAGTGTGTTCAAGAAGTCATTTCGTGAAAATTGTTTTAATTCTCCATTATAGGGTTGACATGTAACCTCTCAAACTCGACCTAGGCGTTATAGCTAGATTGAGAAGGGTACATTAGCCACTGAAATGGCTAAGGTAACTTATGTTACTTTTGAAGACTTTAAATAAACTTATTTTAGAGAGAACTGTAGTTGTACTTTGAGGTAGCTTAAAAGCATTCATTCATTAGGTCGTGTATGCTTAGGATTCATTTTATTGTTGATAGAGTTGTTTTAGAAAAATTGTTTGCTTGTCACTCTTCTTTTTAAAAAACTCTATGTTAAGCTATTGCAGCAGAAAAACCATTTTTCAAGTCATTTTAAAAAATTAGTTGCCTTATTGATTTGTTTTTCAAAAACAGTTCATTTGCAATGTAGTGGAAACTAGGGAACAATATCAAATTTTGCTTAAGCCCAATATAATGCATTATCTAGTTATTATGCTTGAGTAATTCATGCATGCAAAAATCCCCAAAAGAAAAGTTACCAAGCAACAGACCATAAATAATTAAAAATTACAGGCCAAAACCAATAAAGACTTAATAATACTTAGTTAAAAAATAATAATTCGAGGTCCAAGTTGATTCTCTGAATGCCGAGTCCGGTTCTAATTTTGAGGTTTACCTAAAAAGTTAAACACTATTGGGGTGAGCTTATGAAAAGCTCAGTATGAGTTGAATAATTATTTAAATGGGAAAAAAATTAAATACAATAAAACATATTAGCATTAACAGAAGAAAATAGAACCATCATAGGAATTTCATGTCATTACATATCCATTATCAAATTGATGTCAAATGGTGTATGAGCATAGGTCATCATTCTTTCGAGTAACAATCATTAATTTCGATACCATTCAATACAACAAAATACAATGCGTAGCATAAATCAATAACAATCGAATATGTCGTGCACATGATGCAATGCAAAAAGGTTCCTACCCATACCATCCGCTATACACCACGAGTTCCCCAGAACCCATCTGCCAAACTCTAAAACATTATGAGCATAGCTCGATGTGGTAAAACCACCGAATAATCAATAATGCAGAAAATTTTTCGGATATCAATAGTGTGATACAATCGCCAATAACATATAATATGCGATAAAATCGCCAATCCTCTCGGTACTCTAGGTACAGTGCACTGACTACAAATAATGTGGACTTAATATGCCACCGGTACTCCTCCGTCAACCACAAAATCCCATCCGCTACACACCACAAGTTCCCCAGAACTCATCTGCCAAACTCTCAAAGATTATGAGCATAGCTCGATGTGGTAAAACCACTGAATAATCAATAATGCAGAAAATCTATCAGATATCAAATAGTGTGATACAATCGCTAATAACGTATAATATGCGATAAAATCGCCAATCCTCTCGGTACTCTAGGTGCAGTGCACTGACTACAAATAATGTGGACTTAATATGCCACCGGTACTCCACGAAACTCCTCTATCAACCACAAAATCCCAACCCAATACTCATACATAATCATATCTCAATACTTTTCGCATTCATTTGACATGCTCATCATGTCCTCAATAATCACATGCTTTCAGTAAATGGAAACAGTGTTCCGATCTTTCAACTTACTATTTTGTTGGTATCAATCAATATCGTTTAATTTCATATACTTTACGAATTTTCATTGTCCATAAATAACGCCCTTTTCAATACACAATATAACAAATATCTCACGCGTTTAAATCATACATAAGCTTAATATCTCAACACATTATATCATTCAGTCAAACATTCTCATATCTCATAACTCAAATATGCAATGACAAACGCAATCAAAAATCCATACTATTAAACTAGCAATTTTGCCAACATGTCAATCTTTTAAGGCTCGAAACATACTTGGTTCGGCCACTCACAAAATCAATAATTTGACTATTAAGACAATCCAATTAGAAAGCTAATTTATCATATATAAAATGATATTTAACATTTTCAAACAATTTTATGAGTTTATGACCTACACCTTAATTTTCGCTTCATCGTAGCATATTAACGAATATTCCAATTTTCCTAAATAATTCCTTAAACGAACCTAAACCAAAATTTAGTAGAATTTAAATCAATTTACCATTAAAACAACCCCCAAACACCCACTTATGATTTCAAAGCAATCGTTGAAATTATAACTATTTTACAAATCCAAACTAGTTAGATTCCTTACACTGTATCAATGCAAACAGTACGTACAATCGTTCTTTGCCTTTACAGATGATTTGGGGCGTTTGGATCAACACCTAATTCAATAATATACTATAAAATTAGCAGCTAATTAATTATTAAATTTCTTCATTTAATCAATTCATAACCTTTACCCAACGACTATGTGGAAATAACAAACTAGTTACCCTTAATTGCACTTACGCTTCACGATTTGTGGGATCCGAATGGATAATCGATCAAGAACGTTTTTCCCTAATTGAACTGAGTTTCAAATCTCATTAGGAGGTTTCAAGAACTCAAATTAATCTAGAAAAATATAGGCAAGAACCAAGAAACAAAACAACCCTCTTTCTTGCACATAGGCGCTTGCACCACTACCCTTCGTGGCCAGAATTGGGCTGAATTTTAAAATGATTTGGGATCTCATAAAATTCTAGAAAAATACCTTTGAAATCATTTAAAATCCCTCAAATTCCAGATCTAGAAATTTAGGTTTTGAATTGACAAGATTAATTAATAAATTGAAGAGAGAAGAGACCTTACCCAAGTTAGTCGAGAGAAATGACAATGACACTTTCTTGGCAATGTTCGGGATTGATCTTGGAGTTCAAGATTTCAGATTTGGGGCTGCTTTTAATGAGGAAAAATGACAGCAATATGGTGGAGAATATGTTAACAAATCTTGTGGCAAAAGAAAAAGAAAAAAAGAGAGAAAGAGATGGTAAAACTAGGTGTAGGCGATGACAACAATAGAGGAAAGGAAAAAAATTGAAGAGAAAAGAGAAGAGGAAGAGGGTGAACGGCTTGGGTAGGTAAAATTTGAATTAAAGGCTGAAAAATACAATAAAATTTTATATTTATACTTAGGGTTCAAGGGTATGGATGGCACACACATTAAAAAATAAGGGATTTTTCAAAATTTAATTATTTTGCAAGGGAAGGGATTCGAACTTGGGGTCTCATTTAATTTCCATGTTTTCTCATATTTCTTTTAAACATTAGTCTTTTTTCTCATTCTTGAGATAATTTTTCAATATTTATTTTTAAAACAATGCATGTCACATACTAGGGTTTAAGGTAAAATTTGCAAAATAATAAAAATGGTGAGAGAGAAGGGATTTAAACTTGGGTTTCAAGGAACATTTCACTAACACTTAACCAAAAAACCAATACATCATTTATTTCCTAAAAAACCATAGATAAATTTCAAAAATTAAGGCTTGACCACTCTCTATTGATTCACAAACCCGGTTCTACTAACCCCTGATTTTTGGGATGTTACATGACATCTATTAAAAGGGTAAGTGTGTGATGACCGAGTTTGAGTGGTTAACCACTAAATTTTTTTATTTTGTCTAAAAAAGAAGTATAATGACATCTTCTTATTAAGATTTTCGAGGAGTATGCTGACGGGAAGGAAACTTTGAAGTGGATGTAAGGGAATTTGTATCATTTCTGACTTCCATTTGGCGTGTATAACTAACTTTATCTAGATACTTGAAATATTTGGAGGGAAGGAAATTTTGAGGATGAAATTTTTTTAAAGGGGACGAGAGTTGTAACATCCCAGTTCTGATAGGTACAAGGTTTGGGTGTAGTCCTAAAATAGTTTATTTAGCGGGGTGATATTCGCCAAAGTATATCTTTTGGTGCATAGAGCGGACGAGTTTTGTCATATGTGTGTAAAATAATGGTGGTTGATATCAAATTTACATGTTTGTTAGAGTAGGATGTCAGACAATTAAAAAGGTATTGTGGAATGAGTTCATGGTTGAAGGGTAGTGCGCCCTTTTATCTATTGCATTGTGCAAGTTAAGTTGCAAGGTAAGTTGGTTAGGAACCAACTAGCTGTCAATCAGAGTACTCAATTAGGTTTCTCAGAGGTTGTAGACCTTTAGAAAAGACAATTCAATAAGGATGTGATGCATGTCAGGTTCCACTATGAGAACATGGGTCATAAATATAATTTATGATATGGACTTGAGAAAAAAGGGGAGTTTTTTCTCTTCTTTTTTCCATTTAAGAAAATAAATATATTGTTGTTATTTCCTAGGAGGTGAGTATAGTTTTCTCTTGTTAAGCTGAAACTAAGGATTCGAGTTCATTTAGAAGGTCGTTTCTTATCTTGCGTAAGCATTTTAGCCTTGCATGTTAACCTCTAAAGAGTAAGTCTATTTTATGTTATTGAATAGTAAAATGAAGAAATAAGGCTTTGCATAGGGGTCATTCGTGCTTGAGATGATGATATATAGTATTTGAATGAGTTTTAATGGTGTTCTTATGTTTCATAAGCAGTGGTGACTGTAGTTACTTGTTGGAAGTTGAATCTGGAGTTCAGCTGCTGTTTGAGGTGGTCAGGTGAGTCTCTATACTGAATTTTGCATGGGTAATGTTCATACCATGATATATGTGGAAAACTGATTGAATCGAGATGTTGAGATCAATAAAGATGATGTATGACTAATGTTGAGTGAATTATGGTTGTATTTGAATGTTTGGAATGTATGATATGAGATATGTTACATTTGTTGGATATTAGTACATCCAGATGATTGTGCTTAGTTTGTTTTGATGCTTAAATAGTCTGTAAAGTGAGTCTATGTTTGTTCTCTACGGAGTTGTCTAAAAAGGGTCCATTGGGACTTTAAACATGAGCTCTGAAGGAAAAGTCCATGGCCATGGCACGCTTTGAAAGGAATTAAAGGATGGTGATGACCTAATAGGCTTCTTTGTGCGTCCTCGAATGATGATGGGAAAACCTCACGTATTATGAGTTTAGGCAAATCCATGTTGTAAACACGTGAGGAAAGAATAAGTCTTTGTGGCAAATTATGAAAGAATAAGCCTTTGTGGTGAACTATGAAAGAATAAGTCTTTGTGGCAAATTATGAAAGAATAAGCCTTTGTGGCGAATTATGAAGGAATAAGCCTTTGAGGCGAACTATGATAGATTTGCCTTTCTGGTGGACTCCGTATGAAGTGATTTGGCATATCCCACATCACAGTCAGAAAGACTAGAATAAGCTAAAGTGTTTGATGATTTGAAAGTAAAGACCAAGTAAATTAAAGAGACGGTCGAAGATGATAGTTTGAAGAAATAACAAGAGGGATGATCTCTTATTGAAAGAAAAAATCTTGATAAAGGCTACGTCTAATAATTTGAAGAAGGGCGTCTATTTGTAAATAGTAATAGAAAATAGAAGTAGAATTTAAGGCTTGGTATGAAAAGCAAATTTTGAGCAATGGTTTGGAAATAATTCGGGTAAGGATCCATGATCAATATGAGTTGAAAGAGATTCTTGGAGAATGAAGTTGTTGATATATGATGGCAATGGATTCAGACAAGGATATAGCAGATAGAGGGAATGAAAGTGTTTTGCAATTTGTGTGACAGTCATTGTGATAAAGAGTGGATGATGAAAGAAGAGAAGCTGCTGTGGATGAGCTATTTGGCACTTTACAGAAACAACACTAAGGCATAAGAGATTATTTCTAACTGAGTTCTTATTAACTTATATGAGTTACACTTTCTATTTTAGGTTGAATGTGAGTATGCAATAGGAGGGACAATCCCAAGACCATGCCGAATGAAGCGGCGTATCGGGTTATTATGCATACAGAGCAAGTTTGGTGGCATGTTCGAAGTTTGAAATGTAACTTAGAAAACCATATCTTGGGATAATTGTAATAGATTTGGATTTCTTATTATATGTCCTTGTAATTAAATTATCATATGTCACCCTTGTATCTACCTATTGTACATACATATTTGTGTAATTTAGTTTTAATCTATACGAAGTTAACTTGTGAATTAATTGTAATTTATATAAGTAGAATAAGATTTGTCTGTATTTGTGTAGTAATACCCGAGATCCAGATCTAGAACATCGGATCCGCTTGAATGTTTCCAAATAGGAGGTTACCGAACTTTCCTAAAATGGAGCATCAGACTAGCCCAAGGGTCCACCTCCTCATTGATGCTAGCAATATTGTGTATTCTTTCAGGGTAATTCATTGCACATAAGACAATCAAAGAAACAAAAACAACCAAGCACAATGCTAAAAATAAAAAAAAATTAAATCCAAAAGTAATTTATAGTTTATATGACGCATAAATAAATATGAAAATAAATGCAAAAGCATGTAACTAATCAGAGTCATCCTCGGACTCTTATCACGTGTGAATATGATATGCGAATTGTGCAACTATACACGTCAGATCTAGTAATAAAGTGATGAGTGAGTATCGGCCCATGGGGACCAGATTGAGGCACAAAAGTGCTCAAGTTATTATAGTAGATGCTATGGGAAAAACAATGATAAGTATACAGTGGCAATTAAAGGAACAATGATGTATGCAATAAGTGGAATTAATGGATACTTGGAAATGCTATGGAAAAACAAGAGTAGAAATGTAATGGAAATTATGAGAAATACTACAGGAATATTATGTAAATGAACAAATAAATAACTAATAATGATGTGACAAAGATACTATGGCAAAGATTAAAGGATATACGATGTTGATTTGGAAGGTCGGGATTATCCAAAATCAGCTCTTACTGTCAATAATGCCTTGGCAAAATTGTTCTACTTTACTGCACAGAAGAGTTCTAAAATGGTCGGCCTCTCACGAGAGCAAAACCTCAAGTTACCTTGCCCGTGTCTATATCCTTTTTAGATATTGCATGGGTTCCTTTTGTATGATTGTGACTCTATTTGTAGAGTATACTACAAGTGTCTATCGAATACTTGCTCATTTCATTTAATTGTAATCCAAACAATCCAAGCTTTTCGGAATTAGAATTAGTTTATAAGTATGCGAACAGTCTTTTATTTCTAAAGATCATTTGCACTTTAATAAAGAAATAAGAACAAACAAATGAAACAGTAAAGTAAATTAGATATATACAGTTTCAATAAAAACAATTTAAGGTTTCATCGAAAGTAGTCCCAACCCTATAGTATTTAGCTCATGGGCTGGAAAATAAAATTCCAAACCAAAATATTATCTGACATTGTGTTCAATTAATTCTATTTAATCTTTTGATGGAACACTAATAGAAATATCGGAAGAACTTCGGGAAACAAGTTTTGCTTGCCCAGTTCACACTTTGGCAGCACAACGTCCTGTGATGGCTAAGAAGGACTACCTTCGACTTCCTTTCCTTTGCACAGTTGTACCCTTATTCAAGCCTAAGGATCTCTCCCTCTTTTTTTTTTTGTCTTTTTTGGGTTTCATCTTTTGGCTTTTATAGGCTTTTTCCCTAGGGTAAATCTAACAACCCAAGATTATTTTTCTCCTCTTTTTAAATTCTTTTTTCAACAACCCAAGATTATCTTCTTTTCTTTTTTAATTTCTGTTTTCAACAACTTAAGATTATATTCTCATTTTTTAAATTCTTTTTTTCTAGGATAAAAATCAACAATAGAGGATTTTTTCCCCTCTTTTGTAGGCAAATTTTTTTGGTAAGGTATGGTTGGGTTGGGATTGATATGCGTAAAGTGCTGACTTGGTCTTCCCAGTATTGCCACGACATTCGTATTGAAAAAATGTCCAACTCTTTGCCTCGGCAAAACTTCACTCCTTTATTTCTCATTCCTCAACCTGCAGCTACAAAACTAAACACAACCCTACCACAAGCAATTAAAAGTTCCTAATATTTAAACACAGTCCAAGCTCCTAACGAAATGATGAAAATATGAACGAAATGTCCTAAAATGAAACTAAATGTACCTAAGTACAAGCAATTAGCTAGGTCTAAAGAAATGAAATGCAATTCTTTTCAAGAGTTATCACACCCCCAAACCTAAGTTATTGCTTGTCCTCAAGCAAAATACATATGAATGCATGAATACACAAATTTTTGCCATTGCATATAACTATATTGTACTATTAATCTATTAAAAGAACAACATATACATCAGTTCTCAGTAGTCTTTTTTCTCTAAAAAATTGGTTGAATGTCTAAGGTTCGTTTCAACAAAGGTAGTGCAAAAAATTTGTCCTTAAAACTAAAATTTCCTAAGTACTCGTGTATGCTTTCTAGCCATAGCAAATATCTCCTAATTCACTCAGTTCATTTTTTACCTAAACTCAAGTTACTTTGTCACCCTTGCTCAAAGCCTTTTCAAGATATTTATTTGTACTTGTTTTTTCTCTTCTTTTTTCTTTATTATTATTATTATTTCATTTTTTAACATTAGGGGATTTAGCATGTCACAAAATGCTTTGAATTGATAATCACAATGGAGCATAAACTAACTTACCTAGTACTCAATCATGTCACAATTTAAATATATATCACTTTTGAAGCTAAGGCTTATGACTAAAAAGATGGATGGAGCAAACAACTACCTCCTTAGCTACTTAGCCTGCTGCTATAGTGGAGTGCCCCTTTTCTTTATTACACACTCTTACTCAGACTCACATTTCTAGTCAGAAGCACGATAGAGCAAACAAAATGGTGCTGACTTACTAAGTAATTCTAAGCATTGGAGCGCCTACTATCCTTTATTTAAGTAATGTCGTGGCAAAATGACTGAGTTTGGCTTCAAAAACCTTAAGTTCATCAAAAAACACTCGTTATAATAATAAAGAACTGAGTATAGAACATCTTATTTTTAAGAATTATAATAAATTTTCACGCAATCTAACCTAAGCTAAGCTTGCCTCATCCACTGTCACATGTTCTAGATATACTCAAGAAAATAAGCTCATCATCGAACATCACAAGTAAAGATTTAACTTCTTGTAGATAAAACAATACTTAATAATTACAAGGCACTGGAAAACAACTTAACTATACAAGGACGAAGATATATACTTGATATGTAATGTAAACTAAATGCATAATGCACCTCCAAACCTAAGGGATGCATTGTCCTCAATGCATGAATAAGTATATGCAAACTATCTATATATAGACAAAGTCGTGGCAGAATATATGCTATGCAATATGTATGAAAGAAAAAGGAAACTTCCCTTGCTCGGATTGTATTTTAGATACTTCATTCTGTCTGATGGGTTGATTTAGGAGTAGAAGCTTGTACCTTTGCTTCTTCTTCGTCCTCACGGTCAGTCTCAATGTTGGAAAACTCTATTTTCTTTGGTTCTTCCTCTGGTGTTTTGGGTACATTCTCTTTATTGGTAGGGTTCGTCTCAATGGACTCTACATCACCGACCCCTTCCCTTCCTACAGTTTATTAAAAAAGGAAATGAAATACTAAAAGAAATTTAAATCGACAAAATGAAATTAAAAATAAAAAGAATTTTCAAGATGTTGAAGTTAAACATCTTGAAGATCAATGGACTATTTGTCTCGCTCTACATGAGCACCCCAGTAGTGCTTCAAGCGTTGTCCATTAACTTTAAATGTATCCCTTGTTTTCATGTATTTGACATCAATAGCTCCATGTATATATACATGAGCTACCAAGCATTGTTTATCAAAATTGAGAGGTCTATTTTTCTCTAGCAAAGTGCACAAGGGTCTCCGCTCAAATGAATCTTCATTACTATTAGAATTGCTGTGGCAAAATCTTGTGAATTCTTCCTCCACTACTGTTTTATCAAGTCAATGGCTCAACATTTTTTATTACCATCAGCACATTTCAGGGCATTAAATACATTGAATGTGATTTGTTGTTCCATTCATCCTCATGGTCAATTTGCTTTTCTGCACATCAATTAAAGTCCTGCCAGTAGTAAGAAAAGGTCTTCCAAGAATAATTGACACATCATGGTCAACTTCACATTCTAAAACAAGGAAATCAATAGGAAAGACAAATTTATCTACCCTTACCTGTATGTCCTCAATGCGTAGGATCGATTAACTACTTGCAAAGTCACCGTTGTAGGTCTTACTTTCCCAATTCCTAGTTTTCTGAAAACAGATATAGGCGTTAGATTTATACTCGCTCCTAAATCATATAACGCCCTACCAACATAAAGATTTCCAATTGAACATAGGATAGTGAAACTCCCTGGGTCCTTTAACTTTGTAGGCAACTTATTTATCAACATTGCTGTGCACCCTTCAGTGAGCGCAACAATCTCAAATTATCTCAATTTGCGCTTCTTTGATAGTATGTCTTTCATAAATTTCACATAATTGGGCATCTGCTTCAAAGCTTCTACTAACGACATGTTGATATGGAGTTGCTTCAAAACCTCCAAAAAAATTTTGAACTGAACACCCTATTTAAAGTTTTGGAATCTCTGAGGAAAATGCAAATGTGGTCATCCTTTTGGGTGTTGATATTCTTTTGCTATGTCTTGTTTGTTGGAAACATGATCTGGTTTTGCAATAACATTTTTCTGCTTACCCTTTTCAGGTGTTGTCTACTGTTTAGTGGGTTCTGAGATCTTTTCTTGATTGCGGCTGAATTTGTCTTCCTTTGCTGTGGCATCTTGAATAACTTCATCTAATTGAGTCCCAATTCTAAGAGTGATGGCCCTACACTATTCCTTGCCTTGGGTTCTCGAGTTTTTAGTATCACTTGGCAATGCTCCATGTGGCCTTGAATTTAGAGCGTTCACTATTTGCCCCACTTGATTTGCAAGAGCTTGTAGAGACGCAGCTTGACCCTAAATCACATCATTTTTGGCCATATACTCCTTCAACAAAGATTTAATAGAATTAGAAGATGATACTTGAACTTTTTGAGCATTTTGCCTCGGCATAGGATGATTATAGTCGGGTGGTTCATTGTGGATATTTTGTCTTGCAACATTATGTGAACTCCTTGCACATTGATTATTCAAATTAAAATTCAGATGTTGCTTTCACCTCGGATTGCAAGTGTTGGAACATGAGCTATTATTCCAATTAAAATTACCCATGTAGTATACTGATGCTGGGTTTGATGAGCATTTGTCAAACACATGATTTTCACCGTAATAAACACATGAAAACTCTGCTAATTTCATCTCATGGAATACATTTGGATTTTTTTATGGTTTTAATTATATTAGCTGGAGAAGATACCTAAGTCGTTAACAAAGTGATTGCTTCAAGATTGATGGTACCAACAGCTTTCTTACCCATCCCAACTCTTGTTGTTGGATATTGATAATCGTTGTTGGCAATATTTTCCAAGATCTCGTATGTTTCATTATATGTTTTATCCAATAGAGTACCATTGACAGAGGCATCAACTACCATCCTTGTATGCGCATTCATTCCATTATAAAACATCTCCATCTGAGTCCAGTGTTGAAGTCTATACATCAAACACTTCCAAATTAAGTCTTTAAACCGCTCCCAAGCTTCATATAGCATTTCATCCTCCAATTTCCAAAAAGACTTGATGTTGTTTCTCAGCTAGGCATTCATAGTTGGTGGATTATACCGTAGCAAAAATATTTGGGAAAGATCATTCCATGATGCCACTGTTCCCCATGGTAAAGCATTCAACCATGCTCTCACATGATCTCTTAAAGAATATGTAAATAGTTTAAGTCTCAGGTCATTTTCAGGCACACCTTGTTGTTTGAATGAATCACATACTTCTAGAAAAAGTCTTAAATGTAGTCTTGGATCTTCAGTGGGCAACCCTCCAAATTGTCCTACTATTTGTAACATCTGAAACATTACGGGTTTCAGTTCAAACTGTTGAGCTTGTATTTGTGGTTTAACTGTCGTTGGATTTAAATCGTCCAACATTGGAACAATATGCTATTGAATTGGTCTATCTCGGTCATCTATCACTCGTCCAATGGGTGGATTTTCATTGCGATAATTTGGTTTACCATTAAGATCATTCTTGTTTCCAGTCATTTTTCTCAATTCTTTTCTCTTTCTCTGCAAGGTTCTATAAATCTCCTGATCAAACAAGTATTCTATGTTAGAAGGAATGTCTCTTCTCATGCACTGATGGTAAACCTGTAAAAATTGAATACACTTGTAACAACCCATTTTTCAGTGGTGTCGAAAATAGTGATCTCAGGACCACAAATCTGACAAGTAAGTTTGTAAATATTATTATTTAATATTTACGAGTCAAATATGGTTTTAAAAAGGTTTTTGATATGATAATTTATGTTATATAAATGATTAATTAAGTTCAAGCGGTAAGACACTAAAGTTAAGTGGTTTTAAAAAATGAGGTATCTGGACCTCGTTTCTATAAGTCAAGCCATAAATATTTTTATAAATATTTAGGAGTGTTATTAAGGTTTTATTATAGTTTCGTTCGAAATTTTAATGTTTTGATAGTTAATTAAGCATAAACGACTAAATCATAAAAGTTGAAAAATCATTGCTATTAGTTTAAAGGTGTTAATTGATTAAAGAATTATAATTGGATGGCCTTAATGGATAAATAAACCATTCTTAAAATAGTGGGATAGTTTGATGCTTTAATTTCTTTTAATTTTTAATGTTTATTATGTTATTATATTATGAAAATAATAAAAAAGGTTAAGAAAACATAAAAAAGGTATTTTATTCTCTCCCACCGAATGTCACCATGGAAACGGAAATTGAAAAGCTTCAAGCTTTGGTTCTTCTATGGATGATGCATGGTAAGTCATTTTTCATACGTTTTTAATAATTTTTATGTTTTTGAGATCGTTGCAACTAGGTCCAACTAGCCCGTGCCACCGTTTTTGAAACCGTTAAAGATTTTGAATGTTTCCATTGATAAATATTTATAATTTTATATTTTAATTGATGGATTTAAAGTATTATTTGTTATTTATAAGTATTTTATGAAGTGATTTTGATGAATTTATCGATTAGGGACTAAATTATTGAAATAGTAATAGTTCAAGTACTTGATATGATTTTTTACAAAAATGGGCTAAAATGGATACTATTGACATTTGGCTAGTATAAATTTTCAATAAAATTTATTTATTTGCATGATTAGAACATAGGGACTAAATTGAATAAAATGAAA
Source organism: Gossypium raimondii (assembly GCF_025698545.1). Taxonomy (NCBI): domain Eukaryota; kingdom Viridiplantae; phylum Streptophyta; class Magnoliopsida; order Malvales; family Malvaceae; genus Gossypium; species Gossypium raimondii. The sequence goes on along the minus strand of NC_068576.1, from coordinate 32,699,230 downwards.
AGTTGAGGGTAATTTTGTAAAATGTCAAAAGGAATATATTACATAAAATTATGTGATTTAGTTGTCTAAATTTATGAGTTGAAAATTTTAATTTAGATCAAGAACGAGTTGAAAATCGAGAAGAAGGGAAAATTACCAATTAGCCTTGTACTTTGTCATTGCTGTAATTTAGCTAGGAAAGTTCGTATGAACTATAAACACTTAAATGTTTATTAGATTTAATGTTTAATGTGTTATTATAATGTAAATGAATCAGTATTTGTATGTTATGTGTTATTATGCAAATTATTATATAAAGAAACAATGGAAATCCAATGACGTATGACGACTATCGAGCCCTGTTTGAACCTGAGGAATATATAGGATACAAATGACACATCCTTAGGGTTACCATGTTTCGGTTGCTAGTCTTGAATGTCCTACCGATGACTGAGGTCAGACATTTTGTTGTGTATACTCATCAGCTTGTGTGAGTAGCATCGTGTAACTTACATTCCGACCGTCAGCTTGTGTGAGCAGACCCAGATTACCATGTTCAAGGTGCTGGTCCTGAATGTCTTATTGGTGGCTTAGTTTTGACATTTGTTATGGATACTCGCCAGCTTGTGTGACCGGTACTGTGTAATTACATTTCGATTGTCAGCTTGTGTGAGCAGACCCATTTATGGCTCGAGTGAGCAATGATGAAAAGGAATGGTTTCGACCATATGTTTAGTACACTTTGTGTGAGATTTCCCGTGTATCTGATATTTTTCTAAGTGGTTCAATGAGCATGAAAAAGGAAGGAACGATAAGCATCCAAATGACTTATATCATGAAAACTATAAAAAATGAATGAAAAGGAAATGTTGAATGAAAGTATGTCTATGTTCTTGAAATTGATGATTTCAAGTGAGATTATTCATGTTTAATGATTTAACTTATTTTAATTCAAGTGAATTATGAATTGATGCACAAACATGTGTTATTGATGATGCTTAGGCTTGTACCAAGCTATTGGTTAGATTGTATTATGTTAGTTTTAAATATATGCATTGAAATGGTAAGTGTCCAAATGGAAATATGCTTATGTTTATGAAAGGGTGCTAAGAATCAAAGTATGTAATTTCTTACGAATGGTTTATCATGAGTTTATTTCAAAAGAGTTATGTTTAAATGCACTAGCTTATGGCTATGGTTGATGTTCATGCTTATGTCTTGCATGTTATACAAATGAAACATGTGAGAATAGGTAATGAAATGGTAAGTTCATAGTAAAGATGTAATATGATGAAATAAAAAGATTTTAGAGTTAAAGGACATACACAGTAAGGAAGAAATTTACTTATGATATATGCGAGTTTACTTATGTCATGAATAAGTACACTAATTTGTGAATTGATAATGTAATTAATCTTATGCTAAGTAATGGAATAGTAAGAAAGTAAATGAGATGGTTCATTGTTTTAAGAAAAGGTTGATGATTATGTAATTCAACTTATAATACCATATTCTGTTAAATGGAATGTATTCGAGATGTTAATGAACCTATTCATTTGTGAGATGATAGTTATGTAGTTTGATAAATCTTGAGGCATTGGTATAGGTTTATTCATGACTTATAAAGTCCATATTTGAAATGGAATGTTATGTTTAAAGTTTATACGAGCTTACTAAACATTCATTGCTTACGTAGTTATTTTCCTTTACTTTACAGATTATTGGAAGCTCGATCGGTTTGGAAGCTTGTTAGAGATTTATCACATTATGCAATGATTATATTTGTAGATTTTGATATCTTGATCAAGGTTATAATGGAATGTATGGGTGGACTTGTGGTTTATGTTAGTTGATGAGTTTGGCATGTATATGTCATTTTGGTTGATGTAACCTTGGTACTTTTGATGCCTTATTGATGTGTGTTATTTGAACAATGTATTAATGCTTGTTTGCATAGCTAAAATGGTAGGAGGTGAATTGACCTCAACATGGTCAAGTTATGGTATTCTTTGGAAAGGTTTTGAATAGATGTGCATGATTGAAATATGGTATGTATATATGTTGGTTGTTGGAACCATTTGCAAATGGCTAGTTTTGTATCATTTATATGGTTTTGATGCATGTGAGAAATGGTCCAGATGGTAAGGTTGTTTTGATATGGCATGAATCTAATATGGTATGGTTGATATGTGTCAATTGTGATGTGTTTTGGTATGGAAACAAGTTAGTTGAGAAATGGTTAAATATGCGCATGTTTTTGTTTGTTTGATGTATGTGCTTGAGGTGCCTATATGGCATATTGTTTGTATGGATTATTAGCCTATTGTATAGTCCTTTTTATGCAAGTTTTAAGCATTTTTAAAAGTCTTGATCTTGTATGCAAAATCACTTAGGCTTATGCTTTAGAAGGGTGAAAGAAATGGCTTGATTTTAGCCATTTTCTTGTCCACACGGCCTAAGACACGAGCGTGTATCTTAGCTGTGTGTCCCTTGTAGGTTTTGAATGTTGCAAGTCAGGTAGTTACACGGCCTAGCACACGGTCTGGCACACGAGCATGTGAGGCCATTTCGTGAGTTACATGGCTTGGCACACGAGCGTGTGGCTTGGCCGTGTGACCCAAGTCAGAGAGTATCACGGGCACAGACGCAGGTTGGGACAAGGCAGTATGTCCCTATTTCAAATGATACATGGCCTGAGACACGAGCATGTGTCTCAGCCGTGTGAGTCACACGGCCTGGCCACACGGGCGCGTGACCCTTGCAATATGAAATTTTTTATCTTTTTCCTTAATGTTTCAAATGTTTTTTATTTAGTCCCGAATCGTTTCTAAAGTATTTATAAGGCATCGAGGGCTCGAATAAGGGACAATATGTTTATATTTGAATGAATTATGCCATGATTTATGAAATGATTGAATGTGAATGTTTTTAAGTTATGCTTTTAAGGTAATGCTCCATAACCCTATTTTGGTGACAGATACGGGTTAGGGGTGTTACAACAGTAAGTTAAATAAAAATATTAAGTAAAATAACCAAACCAAATTTCACCAAATTGCCAATCCCCGCCAACGGCGCCAAAAACTTGTCGCGTGTGAATATGATACGCGAATTGTGCAAGTATACACGTCGGATCAAGTAATAAAGTGATGAGTGAGTATCGTTCCCACGAGGATCGGATTGAGACACAAAAGTGATCAAGTTATTATAATAGAGTATTGTTAATGCTATGGTAAAAACAACAATAAGTATGTAGTGGCAATTAAAGGAATAGTGATGTATGCAATATGTGGAATTAATGAATACTTGGAAATGCTATGGCAAAACAATAGTAGAAATGTAATGAGAATTATGAGAATTACTACGGGAATATTATGTAAATGAACAAATAAATAACTAAAAATGATATGCCAAAGATACTATGGCAAAGAATAAAGGATATACGATGTTGATTTGGAAGGTTGGTATTACCCAGAATCGACCCTTATTATCAATAATGCCTTGGCAAAATCGTATCTACTTTACTGCACAGAAGAGTTCTAAAGTGGCCTGCCTCTCACAAGAGCAAAACCTCAAGTATGCCTTGTCTATAAGCTTTTTAGATATCTTGCATGGGTTACATTTGTTTGATCATGACTCTATGTCTAGATTCGACTACAAGTGTCTATTGAATACTTGCTCATTTCATTTAATTTTAATGCAACCAATCAAACCCTTTCGGAATTAGAACCAATTCATAAGTATGCGAATAGTATTCTATGTCTAGAAATCATTTGCATTTTGATTAAGAAATAAGAACAATCAAAGGAAACAATAAAGTAAATTAGATATATACTGTATCCATAAAAATAGTTTAAGGTTTCTTCGAAAGTAATCCCAACCTTATGTGATTTAACTCATAGGCTGGGAAATAAAATTCCAAACCAAAATATCATCCGTCATTGTGTTCAAATTACTTCAATTCAATCTTTCAGAGGAACAGTAATTGAAATAATGGAAGAACTTTAGGAAACAGCTTTCGCTTGCCCAGTCCACACTTCGGTAGCACAATGCCCTATGATGGCTAAGAAGGTCTGCCTTTGACTTCCTTTCTTTTGCATAGCCGACCACTTATTCATGCCTAAAGATCTTTCCGTCTTTTTTGTTTGTCTTTTTTGGGTTTCTTCTTTTGGCTTTTATAGGCTTTTTCCCTAGGGTAAATCTAATAACCCAAGATTACCTTCTCCTCTTTTTAAATTCTTTTTTCAACAACCCAAGATTATGTTCTTATCTATTTAAATTATTTTTTCAACAACCCAGAATTATCTTCTCCTTTTGTAAATTAATTTTTTTATTGTTCTCGACACTTAGATACGCAACTAAAGCCTCTTGAGAATATTAATGTGCTCATCATCCTACTTTACTTCCGAATTCTCTTGCGTGGTGAACAAACACCTAAAAAACTACACTATTCCTTAGAAGTTGCAAACTTGTTACTACTATAAGGTGTTGTCTGAACTACCTGACACACATACCCTTGTGATGGTCACTCCTTTTTGGACTTAGGTTCGATCTCAACATATTTGAAAACTTCGATCTATGACTCGATGTCCATAGTCAACTCACCCCTTCCTACATGCATAGTAACTCTGACGTGTCCAAGAAAGGTCTCCTTTAGAGGATAGGAATTTTGAGATCCTCCTTGAAATCCAACACGATAAAGTCAATGAGAAAAATAAATTTCCTAACCCTCACAAACATGTACTCAAAGACTCCCTTAAGCTGTATCAAGGATCGGTCAGCTAATTGCAAGGTGACTATCATTTCCTTAAGCTCCCCCAAACCTAACCTCCTATAGATGGAAAATGGCATGAGTTTAATGCTTGCTCCTAGGATACATAGTGCTTTCCCAAAACTAACTCTACCTATCTCTATTGGGATGGTGAAGCTACCAGGGTCCTTCAGATTGGGAGGAACTTTTCTAGACATAATCACGCTGCATTCCTTATTAAGAGGTATTTCTTCTCCTCTCCCTATTTTCTTCCTACGGGACATGACATCCTTAAGGAACTTGGCCTATTTGGGCATTTTAATAAGGGTATCTAACAAGGGGAGGTTTACATTCAAAGCCCTAAACATATTAAGGAATTGCAAGAATTCCTTACTCTATTTTTTCTTCTTCTTTTTCTCCTTCAGACGTAAAGGCAACGGTATGGTCTTTGGACTTGGTGGTGGTGGTAGAATGGTTTTATCCTCTTGCTCAACTTGTGTAGGTTCACTCTCAGGTCCTTCCTTCCCTCCCGTCCAATCTCCAACACTAAGTGTGCGGGTGCTCTCATCCTTCACACTAGCTTCCTTCTCCCCATAATTTGGTCGAATAGGATCCTTAACCACAATCTCAGATCTAAGGGTATTTGCCTAGCTATGTTCCTTTTCTTCCCTCTTCAGATTAGGTTTGGTATTACTAGGTATGCTATAGGCTAAATTGTTTTGCAACAATGGTAAGACTTGGTCTAATTGACCATAGATTTGGTGCACATCGACTTGCACCATATACAAGCCTTCCTCCACCCTATTTAACCTAATCGATAATGAAAGGTTGTTACCATAGGTTGGATATCTCTCTTGACCTTAGGGTGCCCTAAAAGGTAACAGAGGCTGGTTCGGTGCATTTGGTTTTGGAGGATTAAGGTTTTGTTTCCCTTGATTTGGAGGTCGCCCTTGGTTTCCTCCCCCCCTAAGGTTATGATGATCATGCCATCCTAGATTATAGGTGTTGGAGTAAGGGTTATATCCTCTATTCCCTAGTTAGTTAACCTCTATATGGTTGCCCTTATCATCGTGTCCTGTATTAAAATAAGCTAGATTTTGTTGATATTGGACTTTTGCCTTGGCTAAACTCATCTACAATTGATTAAGCCTTTCGAGGACTTGTTTATACTTGTCTTCGTTACTAACAGCGTTCACTAACAATTGTTCATCCCGATATGTGAACCGCTTAGCCAACCACATGTAAGAATTCATTGCCATGTCCTTGATAAGTTGGCAAGCCAGGGCATATGTCTTTGACGTGAACTCTCCCACGATTTCTCTTTCAAGACTAAAGTGTCAATTTCCATTAAGCCCGTTGTAAAAAGATTAAAGGTGCAGCCAATCTTGTAATCCATGATATGGTCACTTGTGGAGCATTAGCTTAAAGCACTCCCATGCTTCGTATAGTGACTCTCCTTCCAGTTACCAAAAAGTTATAATATGCATTCAAAGCTTCATTGTCTTACTCGGGGGAAAGTACTTGGCCAAAAAGTTATTTGCTAGCTCGTCCCAAGTGTTGATGGAATCTACCAATTGTGAATTTAACCACATAAAAGCATCATCAGTAAGAGAGGAAGGGAATACTCAAATACAGATAGCGTCATCAAATACCCCATTATATTTAAAAGTATCATAAATTATTAGAAATCTCTTAAGATGTTGGTTCGAATCCTCATTCATTGACCATCTAAATAGAAGGTATCATTTTTATCAGTGACGACTTGATTTTGAAGTTATTAGCATTAACCATTTTGCAATTAAGGCTACCTCGAACAACATCTAAGTTGGGCATCATGTAGTCATGCAAAGTTCCTTGCTCTATGGGTTAGTGTGGTAGTTCTTGAATCTCTACTTGAAGATCTTCAACAGACTACTCTCTTTGTAGAGGTGGGATGTCTCTAGGATTTTACGCCCTCCTCGTACGTGTGATTATATGTTCAGGTTCTGGCTCAAATGGTAAGACATTGTTACTAATCTAAGTCATACAATGCCTCCTACAAGCATAAAAGAGTGAAGAATTACAAAAGAAATAAAAGTAAATAAGAACAACAATGTATCTATAAATCCTACTTTTCCTACTTATCTCTACTTAACATGTACACTAAAAATTACTCAATCTTACACCATCTCCCCGACAACGGTTCCACCAACTTTGATCGCATTTGGACATGCACATAAAACAAATGATTTTATAAATCAATTTTATAAGCGTGTCTTTACTGCAAGAGTACAAGTCAGTTGTAATATTTGTAGTGTTACATTGTAACATAGGAGTATTCCAAGGATTGAACACAAAGGAGATGGCAATTGAGTAATAAATGGCATACACGATAAAGTTTAAGTGGCTACTAATACAATTTTATAGCACGATAAGTCATAACAAGGAAATTTTGCAAGAAAATTAAAGATGCTAATATAAGGACTAAATTGCAAAGAGTATAATTCTAAGATTTCAACCAACTAAATGAATAACGGTGGTTGGTTGATTTCAATGTGGTTCACTAGTTCACCAAAAAGGGACTCAAATTGATCAAATTAGTACGTCACTCCATTTTATCTTTCGATCTCAATTTTACCGACTTAGACGAATTAGTCTGATTTATCTCTAGATCTCATCGATTAATCTTAGACTAATGAACAGGTACACAACAATATTACCTTTCGATCTCACTTGCCTAGATATTCTCTTAGGGGCGTCTCTTCCTAACTTCCTAAGTTCTTAGGTATATTTGATTTAGTCCAATTTATTACAATTTAGTCCTTTGTCCAAAAAATAGCTTACCCATATCTCTATCAACCAACCCCCTTTTAGATTTAGCTACTCATGCAGAAAATAAAAAGAATGAGCATGAAAGTGAGAAACAAAGAAGCCATTAAAGCAAAGCTTAAGAAAAATATAAAAGTTGGAATTTTTATGTAAGAGACTTAAAGAACATAAAACTAAAATCATTCCACAAGAAAGTTTAAAGAAATAAACATAAAATGAACTAACTTTAACAAATTTAAAGTAGAAGAAACTGAAATACATTAAACTAAAGTTAGAAATGTCTTACAACAAAGGTATAGTGACTGAAAGTGTAAATAAACATAAGTTATAGTGATAACTAACTTAACTAACAGTAAAAACATCAGGGACAAGAAGTAAATGCAAAAAAAATAAACTCTAAGACTAAAAAAGAATAAGGGAAAATGAAACCCTAGAAAAGTTGCCAAAAAATAAGGAAAACCTAAAGAAAACTATGTTAAAAGTAAGTTAATGTGTGTGTCTCTCCTCCTCAGCCAATTTTGGCTATTTTAGGTGGAATGTTGATGGATTTGCATTGCAAAAATTTCCCTTACACGGGCCTTGGGTTATTGGTGTGCTGGGTGGACAAAGACTACCCTTTTGTCCATTTTTGTCTCCTTGACGATGTCGGTGTTGCCATATCTAACAGAGAATATCACGATACCTCGTGTAGGGTCAAACCTTAGGGCCTTCTTAGAAAGGTTGATATCATGATACTCAAAGTGGATATCGCGATACCACTAAATGGTGTCTCTAATCTTCCATATTGTTGGTGGTGTCATGATTCCCAAGTGTGGATATTGCGATACCCTTTTCTTTGGTGTCATTCTTGCTCATTTTCAACCTCCAACACATCCCTACATTACTCAATCACACGTTAGTCCCCCAATAGTACTATTGGCCAAATTGGGTCACAAAATGAGCAAAAATGAGACATTTTCACTTATTAAATTCAAATCTAGAAATGACAAAAAATGTAAGGCTCTATTCGACCAGATAGTTATTCACCTAGTAGGGCCTCTCGGCCTTCCACTAACCTAATGAGTTGACAAGAACTTCCTTGGGTCATCAAGCCTAGGTTTTTAATTTCTTCTTATCCCAGCCACCTGATCTGCTAAGAAACTCTGCCTTTCAATCAGTTAATTAGGTTCATACAAATGAAACATGCAAGATATAAATAAACACAAATTATTCTAGTATTTACATAAACATCCAACTAACCAAGTTAATGAAAGAGATATAAATAATAGAACAAGAGGAATAGATCCTCATGGATTTATCGATGAAAGCGTGGCTCCAGAACAATCTCCACTCGTGAAAGTCTCACTTCAGAATAAGATATTTCGATTACATGAACATAACGTAAACTAATAATGAATTAGAAACCTAAGAATAATTTGTATCTCCCTACAATTGTGTATTTAATTTGGTTACACTAGCCTTTATACAGGCTAAACTCAAAATATTAAAGTGCTTAAACTATCCTTGAAGTGCTTAGAGTTCGACTAGGAAAAATACTCCTAATAGCCCTAAAAAATGCAGCTATCATGTGCAGAGATTTTTGGGTTGCGAAGCCGTGTTGCAACATAGGCCTACAGTGTTGCAACAGAGGTCAGTATCATGATACAACAGACAGTTTCACTCTAAGACTTGTTTTTGCTTCTTTCTTCAGTGTTGCAACATAAACAATAGTTTTAACCTGAATATGCATCTTTAGCTCCTAATTTTTCCTACAAGACCATGTAACCTTATTTCAATATATAAGATGTAATAAAAACTACTAAAAATTCATAAATCACAACTTCAAGCATGAAAACATAGATATATACTAAGATGATTTCATTTACTATTAAACAAGCTACAATTAACAGTAAAAAGGGATGTAAACAATAATGTAATTTGTGGCAAATCAGCTTCCAAGAGAATAGAAGCTCTGGTGACCAGAAAAGCTATGGAGACAAGGCGAAGAAGCTTTAGTTGACTTTCTGTACTCAAACCCAAAACTACAAAATTATGATGCATGCTTTCATGAATATATGGGTATCTATCATACTAGTTTAGTATTCATGATAAAGGGAAATCATAAAATAGGGAATAATGATGAGTTAGACGAAGTTAGGAATGGGAAAATAGAGAGAGAGAGAGTAATTCTGTTACATACTACCATGCAATATTTTGGGTGCAAACTATGATGCGTGAAGCTGCTGGCCTTTTAGAGGGGACATTGCGGTGTTCGACCGTCAAGATATCGGAAGGCGAATGAAAGATGCTATGACATCACGATGGTAATGAGTAAGATCATAACTGAATGATGCTATGACATCATGACAAAAATGAGTAAGACCATGGCTAAAAGACGCTATGACATCATGGTAAGTAGGACTAATACCATAGCTAAAAGACATTATGGCTTCCTTTGTTAGACCGTCGGGATAGTAAACACGAGGAACTTAAGGTGTAAGACCATAGTTGGACTATGGCCAGTAGGGTAGTTCGCAGGGACAACAAACATGGGGTTGTATTGTGTAAGATCCGAGCTGAAAGATGCTATGGCATCAAATGATGAATTGATGATAAAATGAGTAGGACCACAGTTGAAAAACACTATGGCATCATAAATAGTTTGACTGAACATTAAATATGGGATAGTTTGCCGACACACTAAACACGGGACAATCCGATGAGACAACAAACACGAGGATCAAGAAGTGCAAGACCATAGTTAAGCTATGGCAATTAGTGGAGTCCGATAGGACATTAAACATAGGGTACCTATGTAAGTCCTTGGCTTGGCTATGGAAGCATAGAGAGACAGAGAGAGAGAGACTCCATTGGTACAATAAACACCTGTGGGAATTTAGAAAAAAAATCATGGGACAAGCCAGTAATGGGGAAAAAGGGCTGGATGGAAAATGAAAGTATGGAAAAGCTACTATCGAGCAGCAGGTCAAAAGAATCTGCCAATGAATGGGAACATAAAAAAAATTAGAAAGGATTGCAAAAATAGTAGTTCTATAAACCAACAAGACATTAGGATATTAATCCATTAGGGAGTAGTCTTGGAAGTTGGTGTACCAGTGTAGCCTACTATTCAGGAGAATGAGAAATGGTTTAACCAAGGATCATAAATAAGGATTTTCCATTAAGAAACATCGAGTGTGTCTAGAGAAACTGTATAGGCTAGTGGTGTATCGTATGTATGCCGGGTAGCCGTAAGGAAGGGAAGGGTGGTTAGAACCCATTGATGATGAAGAAAACACGAGATGACAGAAGTGTCTGTCAAGATTATTTCTCTAAATGGAGGAAACCACTGAGGAAGTATTAGCCAAATAGCTAGTTATGTTGGGATGTAGTATTAGAGAGAACTAGTGAACTTGGATAGGCACATAGAGACATTCGACGAAGACTGAAAGGCCATTGTGGTTCATGATCTGGCGTACTTTGGTGCAGCAGATTAAACTAGTTTTCACATTTAAGGAGCTTGAACATAAGCACTTTTATTCTATTTTTAGTTAAATCCCTTTAGTTTTGTTTACATTTAATAAAATGTGAACATTGAGTCTTTTATTATCCTTTAGGGCCTAATAAGGCCTAAGGGAGCTCTAACATACTTTGTGAGTGTGCGGGAGACTATTAGAGGGCATTTCGGGTCAATACTAGACGCTATGTCACAACATGGGGGATCCAATGTTGCAACATAGAGAGCATAATAGAGAAAGTGAGAAACTACTTTCAATGTTGCGACATAGGCTGAGGGTGTCGCGGCATACCCCTGAAGATGGCTATAGAGGAACATGCTGGTTGCTATGTCGCGACACAAGTACTGGTGTGTCACGACATCAACTCTGTAATGGGAATAAAACACGAAGCATGGACATTTTGTTCTGAACAATTAAACTTTAAGCTCGAAAATGACATCTACTCTAGGTCAAGGACGATGGCCACCTGAAGGCTATAAATAGTTCCCTTTAGCACATGTAAAAGACGTTTAAGTTTTAACCTAGTTTTCTTCCATTATATTTAGCCATGTTTTCTTTCTTTCTTAGGTTTTCCTAGTTTTAGTTATCTACTTTCTTTAAGTGATCTGATTGTAAAAGAGATCAACTTTTGTGGGTTCGTGCTTATTATCAATATCAATCAGGCTTTTCTTAAACTCTCTATTTCAATCCATTCCCTATGATTAAATCTTCAATTTATTCCATGTTGTTTCTGAAAGCTGAGAGGAACTAATCCTTCTATAGGGGATTAGTGAGTGGAAGCATGAACTCTTAACTGATTGGTACGATTATTCTATGGATCAATTGTTTGGGAAAGGAAGAATGTGAAACAAACCCTAGACCTGACAACCCCAAGAAGTCATCAAGGTTGGAATTAACCCAAAATTGCTATTGCCCATCTATGAGCACCTTGACCCCAAACCAATCTAGACTGTAAGGTCAGAAGATGTTGTATGTGAATATGATACATAAATTGTGCACGTGCACATGTCGAATCAAGAAATAAAGTGATGAGTTAGATCGTCTTCACATGGATCAGATAGGTGTAAATCGGTCAAGTTATTATAGTGAAATGTGATTAATGCTATCACAAACCAATAATAAGAATGCAGTGGCAATTGAGAGAATGATGATGTATAAAATGTCCAAAACGAATAAGCAATCAATTAAGAAGGTTATGACAAAGACAGTACGACAAACGATAGAGGGGCTACGATGTTGATTGAGTGGGCTAGGATTACTAAAGAATCTACCATTACTAACCTCTAACGTTTCAGCAAAATCTTAATTATTCTACTACCCAGAATGGTTTTTGTAACACCCCTAACCCGTATCTGTTGCTAAAATAGGGTTACAGGGCATTACTAGAAAACTTTAACTTAAAACATTCAATTTCAACCATTTTATAAATCATAACATAATTCAATCAAACTCATGCATAACGTCCCTTATTCGAGCCCTCGAGGCCCTAGCAATACTTTAGAAACGATTCGGGACTGAATCGAAAACATTTAGAACTTAATGGAAAAAGATAGAAATTTTCACGCTGTAGGGGTCACACGACCGTGTGGTCAGGCCGAGTGAGACACACGCCCGTTTCTCAGGCCGTATGGGCATTGGAAGTAGGGGCACACGACCATATCCCAGCCCATGTAACTTTCTGACTTGGGTCACACGGCCAAGCCACATGCTCGTGTGTCAAGTCGTGTAACTCCCAAAATGGCCTCATACGCCCGTGTGCCAGGCCATGTGCTAGGACATGTAGTTGCCTGAATTGCAACCCTTTGTAACTTATAGGGGGCACACGACCGTGTGGTATAGCCGTGTGTCACACATGGCTGAGACACACGCTTGTGTCTTTGGCCGTGTGGACAAGAAAATGGCTAAAATCAAGCCATTTCTTTCACCTTTCACGAGCCAAAGAGATCTATTCACAAACAACCTATATACTCACATATTATACCAAAACAACCTATATACTCACATATACATGCCACAACCCTAAAGAGAACAAGAACTACAAACATCGATGGATAGTGTGAGCTATAGTTCGATCCGTCCAAAAGCCAACGATAATAATCTACAAAACAATACACAAAAACGTATAAGCTTACAATGCTCAGTAAGAACATAGTAACTGTTTTAACTGATCATCAATTGAATTAAACTGTTATTTTACTCGATTTAAATTACCGAAGTATAAAGAAGGGCACGTATGTGCAATCAGGGATACTGAAGTACAAACGGAGGCACGTATGTGCAGCAGGGGTACAAAAATAAAAATAGGGGCACGTATGTGCAATTAGGGGTACCGAAGTACAAAAAGGGTCACGTATGTGCAATCAGGGGTACCGAAGTACAAACAGGCACAAGAAAGTGCAATCAGGGGTATCGAAGTACAAACAGGGGCACGTATGTTTAATCAGGGGTACAGAAGTACAAACAGGGTATAATTTACATAAACCATTAATTACATTTTTATAAGATAAAAATACATATAGAAATTCAATTATACATTTAAGTACTATGAACTTACGTTGACAACTAGTGCATAGGAGTACGATCAGCTAATCCGCGACTTCCGTCTTTCCTCGGTTTCAATGTGGTTGAGATTTATCTCGATCTAAATAAATAATTACATTCAATTAAGTGTTTCAATCAATCTCAATTATTCAATTCAATCAACAAATCATATTTATGCGTACTTACAATTTTACCCCTAACATTTTAACTTTTTACAATTTAGCCCTTAGGGTCGAAAATTTAAATTCATGCAATTCCATCCCTAACCCAAGCTAGTCGAATTCTTCATGAACACATACCAATTCATACAAATCATATTTTCACCATTTCACCATGCATTTTTACTATTTCTACAACCTAATCCCTAATTGACATTTTTGAAGAATTCACTTTACAAAAGTTGTTTATTTATCAACAATAAATAATTCTATTCCATTAAAATTCAAATATCAAGCTAGGACATTCATGGAAAACCTTAGACCTTTAACAGTTTTTCAAATTAGTCCCTGGGCTAGCTCGATTAAGCTACAGCGACTTTAAAAACATAGAAATCATTAAAAATGAGACAAAATCACACTTACATGCAAGGATTTTATGAAGTCGAATGGAAGAACCCGAAACACCCTTTTCTATTTTCAATTTTCGGTGAAAAACACCTTTGAAGATAACATGTGAAGGGTCTGATCGGTATCTTCATAACATAGATACATGGAACACATTATGTATCTTCTCTAGCTCTGAAGGAAAATGAGACATTATGTAAGCTACTGGTCTGATTCTTTTGATAATCTCATACAACCCGATAAGTCACAGACTTAGTTTTCCTTGACATCTGAATCGAAGAACTTTCTTCTAGGGCAACACTTTCAAGAACACTTTATCACCGACTTCAATGTCTTTATGTTTTAAATCTACATAGATTTATGTCGATCTAAAGCTACTTTAAAACTATATCGAATAACTTTAAATTTTTTTCAGTTTCTCGTATCAAATCAACACCATGTAGCAATCTTTATGCTCGATTGATAACTATTATTGTACGTGAATTCGACTAACGGTAGAAATTTCTCCTAGTTGCCTTCGAAGTCTAAAACGCAACATCGAAGCATATTTTCAAGTATCTGTATCACTCGCTCTGATTGACCATCGGTCTGAGAATGAAACGCGGTACTAAAATACAAATAAGTACCGAGAGGTTATGTAACTTGCTCCAGAATCGTGACGAAAACAACGAATCTCTATTAAAAATAATAGAAATTGGCACCTTGTGTAATCTAGCAATCTTAGCAACGTATAAATCAGGTAAGCTCTCAAGACAAAAATCCATACAAATTGGAATACAATGTGCAGACCTCGTCAGACGATCAACAATAACCCAAATTGCATGTTTCTTTCTTAGAGACAAAGGCAATCTTGATACAAAATCCACTGTGACGCGCTCCTATTTCCATTCCAGAACCATCACTAGCTCTAGCAAACAAAAAGGTACTTGATGTTCAACTTTAACTTGCTGACATACTAAACATCTCGATATGCACTCAGAAATCTTCATTTCATACCTGGCCTCCAGTACATTTGTTTCAAATCACCGTACATTTTGTTGCTACTAGGATGAACAAATAAGCTATTATTATGAGCTTTTTGTAAAATCTTCTGAACGATATCTGAATTTCTAGGAACACAAATTCTGCCTTTAAGGTATAAACTATCATCAGATCCAATCTGAAAATCTGAATCAGGAGTTGACTCAATCAGTTTTTGTTTAGTTATCAACACATCATTGCATTTCTGAGCCTCATAAATTTGATGCAAAAACATCGGTCTAGCTTTCAACTCTGCTAAGATCAAACCATCATCAGACAACGTCAATCGCGTATTCAACGCTCGTAAAGCAAGTAGAGCCTTTTTACTCAAAGCATCAGCAACAACATTTGGCTTACCTGTGTGATAATCAACGATTAAATTGTAGTCTTTCAATAACTCGAGCCACCTAGGCTGTCTCAAATTAAAATCTTTCTACGACATTAAATACTTTAAGTTTTTATGATCTGTAAAGATATGGCATTTATCACCGTATAAATGGTGTCGCCAAATCTTCAACACAAACACAGTAGCTGCAAATTCTAAATCTTGTCTCTAATAATTCTTTTCGTGCGTCTTTAACTGACTAGAAGCATATGATATCACTTTACCTTCCTGCATCAGAACATAGCCCAAAAAAATTTAAAGATGCATCACTATAAATTATAAATTCTTTACCTGACTCTAGTTGAACTAACATCGGTGCTTCGGTTAACAATGCTTTCAACTAATTGAAACTTTACTAGCATTTTTAAGACTACTCAAACTTAAAATCTTTCTACAATAATCTTGTCATCGGTGTAGCAATCATCGAAAATCCCTTAACGAACCTTCTGTAATATTCGGCTAATCCCAAAAAAATCTAACCTCAAATACATTTCTCGGATGCTTCCAATCAACAACTGCTGAAGTTTTGCTCAGATTAACTCTGATGTCGTCAGCGGATACAACATGTCCAAGAAATTCGACATTCTGAAGCCAAAATTCACATTTGCTAAACTTAGCGAATAATTTCTTTTAGCGTAAGGTTTGCAAAACAATTTTAAAATGCTCGACATGCTCTATCTCATCTCGTGAATAAATCAAAATATCAACAACGAATACTACGACAAATCTGTCTAAATACAGTCTAAAAATTATGTTCATCAAATCCATAAATGCTTCAAGTGCATTAGTCATACCAAACAACATCATAAGGAATTCATAATGTTCGTACTTGGTCCTGAACACATTTTTTGGCACATCTGAATCTTTAACTCGCAATTGTTAGTAACTAGAACGAAGATCTCTTCAAAAATACTGTTGCACATTTCAATTGATCAAACAGATCGTCAATACACTTTAAGGGATACTTGTTCTTGATCGTCTCCTTGTTGAGTTGTCCGTAATCGATACATAACAGCATAGACCCATCTTTCTTCCTAAGGAATAACACAGAAGCACCCCAACGAGAAAAGCGGGGCTGACCAAAGCCCCTATCTATCAACTCTTGCAACTCTACTTTCAACTTTTTTGATTCTGTGGGTGCCATTATATATGGGGCTATCGATAACGGAGATGTTACCGACACCAACTCAATACCAAACTTAACTTCTCGAGTCGGAGTTAGCCCTGGTAACTCCTCTGGAAATACATTCGAGAACTCACATGCAACCAGAATCAATTTTATTTAATCAACTATATAAGCTAGATATGCTTCACAACCCTTATAGCAAAGATTATACTAGATGTACCATCCAATTTGTCTGACTCAATTCGGACCCGTTGGCTATCCTGACATTTTAGTACAATATGTTTTCTTCTAGAATTCACAATAGCATCATGTAGTGTCAACCAATCCATACCCAAAATCATACCAAACTCATCAAAAGGTAACAACATCAAACTAGTGGGGAAATTGTAACCCCTAATTTTTAGTGTGCATGATCTACATATCTGATTAACTAAAACACACTGACCAAAGGGATTCGTAACTTTAACAATATATTTAGTGAATTCAATAGGTATTTTCTTTTTCTCTACTAATGTAGTGCATATATACGAATGAGTCGATCTAGGATCAATCAACGCATATACCTTAACATCAAAGAGAGAAATAATACCCGGAATAACATCTGGAGCAGTAGCTTCCTCTCGAGCCCGAATTGTATATGCTTTAGCTGGTGACTTGCTTCTAACCATTCATTCATCTCGCTATTCTTTCCTTGACCAAGAGTAGTATTTCTAGCATTTCCAGATCTTCTACCCCTTTGAGAAGTTGTTTAAGCTTGTTTGATTGATTTCCGAAATCATTTTGCTTCTTAGGATAATGATGAAGAAAGTCGTCAGTAGACCCACAACGAAAGCAAGCTCCCAACTTTGATGGACTCTCTCCAAAATGTCTTTTATTGCATTCATCACACACCAGAACGGTTCTCTCCATAGTTCTTACACTTCCAACACTCACCGCCGGAGCGTTAATTGACTGGAAATTACTTTGTCTTGGTTTCTCTCGATTAACAAACTCTTAAGGAATAGCTGATTGACTTGTGTCACTTCCAAATTTCTTCGAGGGAGATGATTGAGCAGGCTTGAATGACCGTCTCTTGATATGATCTCAAAATATCGTATCTGACTGTCGTTTTCTTTTACAAACCTTTCCGACCTTCTGAGCCCGCTTCAAAAGTTCTACACATTCCCATCTTCAAATCTGATACACATTTCCTTCTCATTTTACACGATGTTACGAGCATACTTGCTTAATTGTACAAAATCTTGTTGATTCTCAGCTACAATCTAGTTTCCTTGTTTAACTCGAGAAATTCTTTCTTTTTTAGGTTGATAAAAAATCGAGTAACATACTTTTTCTTGAATTCATTTCAAAAGAAAGCCCAATTATCCCGATCATCAGGTACCATCGTGCTCAAAGTATCCCACCATAGATGCCCCTCATCTTTCTGTAAGGATACTAAACACCTCAAACAATCTTCATGGGTGCACAATAACTCCGCAAAAAACTCTCTTTGTGTTTAATAGCCAATACTCAGTTTTTGAAGGATAATCATCAACCGTACCTCTGAACTCTTCCACTCCACATTTATGAATTTTTTCTACAGATACCTGAGTAACCATTACAGGTACAGGGTTGGTAGTATTTAAGGGTGCTGGAGGAGGCACAACAGGTGGTGAGGCCGATGGAGTTGCAAGTTTTGCTTGCTTAAACTCGTTGAACAATTGGTTCATCATTCCCGTAAACATATTTTTCATCTCATCTTCGACAGATTGTGGAATAGGAACACTATTGCTTACTTTAGGATTCGAAGCTTGAACATTACTTTCAACTTCATTAACTATAGCTCGCTTCGATTCAGCTGACATATTGATTCTATAAGAATTAATATGTTAGAACAGATCAAAAGCATCACACTATCACAGGGTATATGTGGCATGTATATACTAAACTCTACTACATTATGCTAGTCCTGGAATCGACTAAATTGTAGCTCTGATACCCCTAAATATAACACGCCTAACCTGTATTCATCGTCAAAATAAGGTTACGTAACATTAATGGAAAATTTTAACTTAAAACATTCAGTTTCAACAATTATATAAATCATAACATAATTCAATCAAACTCATGCATAACGTCCCTTATTCGAGCCCTAGAAGCCTTAGAAAAACTTTAGAAATGATTCGAGACTATATCAGAAACATTTAGAACTTCATGGAAAAATATAGAAATTTTCACACTACAGGGGTCACATAGCCGTGTGGCCAGGCCGTCTAACTCACAAGTCTGAAACACGCGCTCGTGTATCAGGCTTTGTGGACATTTTAAGTAGGGACACACAGCCAAGCCACCAGCCCGTATATGTGCTCGTGTACTTCTCTGACTTAGGTCAGACGGCAAAGCCATATGCCCGAATGCTGGGCTGTGTAACTTTCGAAATGGCGTCACATGCCCATGTTCCAGGCCGTGTGCTAGGCCGTGTGCTCGGCTGTGTAACTACCTTACTTGTAACCCTTTGTAACCTATAGGGGACAGGAGATCGTGTGGCATAGTAGTGTGTCACACACGGGTGAGACATATGCCCGTGCCTTTGGCCCTGTGGATAAGAAAATGGTTAAAATCAAGCCATTTCTTTCATCCTTCATAAGCATAAACTTAGGCACTTTTGCACACATGATAAAGACTTGTAAACATACTCATAACCTGTATAACAAGATCCATACAATAGGCTAATAATTCATACAGCCAATATGCCATATAGGCACCTCAAACACATACATAAAACATACCTAAACATGATCACACTTAACCATTCATCAACTAGTTTGTCTTTATACCAAATCATTTCCTAATTAACCACAAATCAAGCAGACCAAATTGGTCATTCAACACGCACTTTTACTTGGCCATATCCATACCAATCCACAAAGCATCAAAGTGCCAAAAACACACCAACCAATATACCATATTTATAAACCAAACATGTCAACTTAATTCATCAACAAACCAAATCTATCTATAAGTGTTTCATTTCATAACATTTTCTATTTGTATCAAAAGGTATCTATTCACAAACTTAAACAAGTACTTAATCACCTAATTTAGTAATTCAACATATTATACCAAAACAACCTATATAGCCATATATACATGCCACAACCCTAAAGAGAACAAGAACTACCAAAGTGGATGCATAGTGTGAGCCGTAGATTGGATCCGTCCAAAAGCTAGCAGTAATAATCCACAAAATAATACACAAAAACATTTAAGCTTACAAATCTTAGTAAGAACATAGTAACTCTTTTAACTTATCATCAAATGAATGAAAATTTTACTTTACTCGATTGAAATTACTGAAGTATAAACAGGTGAACGTATGTGCAATCAGGGGTACCGAAGTACAAACGGGGGCACGTATGTGCAATCAGGGGTACAAAAGCACAAACAGGGGCACGTATGTGCAACCAGGGGTATCAAAGTACAAAAAGGGGCACGTATGTGTATTCAAGGGTACCAAAGTACAAACAGGGGCACGTAAGTGCAATCAGGGGTACCAAAGTAGAAATAGGGGCACGTATGTGCAATCAGAGGTACCAAAGTACAAACAAAGTATAATTTACATAAACTATTAATTACATTTTTATAAGATAAAAATACATATAGAAATTCAGTTATGCATTTATGTACTATGAACTTACTTTGATAACTAGTGTGTAGGAGTACGATCGAGCTAATCCACGACTTTTACCTTTCCTCGATTTAAATCTAGTTGAGATTTATCTCGATCAAAATAAATAATTATATTCAATTACATGTTTCAATCAATCTCAATTATTCAATTCAATCCACAAACAACATTTAAGCATACTTATAATTTTACCCCTAACATTTTAAATTTTTACAATTTAGTCCTTAGGCTCAAAAATTGAAATTCATGCAATTCCATCCCTTACCCAAGCTAGCCAAATTCTTCATGAACACATACCTATTCATATCAAATCATAATTTCACCATCTGAACATGCATTTTTACGATTTCTACAACCTAGTCCCTAATTGACATTTTCAACAAAAACCACTTTACAAAAGTTGTTTATTTATGAACAAAAATTCATTTTCTTCCATTATACTTCAAATATCAAGCTAGGAAATTCAAGGCAAAACCCTAGACCTTGAATAGTTTTGCAAATTAGTCCCTGGGCTAGCTAGATTAAGTTATAATGACTTCAAAAACATAGAAATCATTAAAAACAGGTCAAAATCACACTTACATTCAAGAATTTTATGAAGTCGAATGGAAGAACCCTAAAAAAGCTTTTCTATTTTAAATTTTTTTTGAAGAACACCTTTGAAAAAGATGAGAAACTTTTGCTTTATTTAAATTAACTTTAATTTAGCCATTTACATTTTTAACATTTAAAAATATGCTTAATTACATAAAAACCAACTCCTGAATGTCCACTATCTATAATGATGGTCTATTTATGATTTAAGTATTCATACTTTAAGTTTCTATAGCCATTTAATACGTTTACCTACAAGAACTCTACTTTTCACTTTTTACAATTTAGTCATTTTACTAATTAAACATTCAAACGATAAATATTCTTAAAGAAATTTTTATACGACGTTGCTAATATTCCATAGACTCTAAAATAATAATAAAATAAATACTTTCACATCATAGTTGTGGTCCCAAAACTACTATTCTGATTTCACTAAAAATGGGTTGTTACTGTGTTACTATGGTTTGCTTCTTTCGAGAGGAAGACCTAAAGTTACCTCACCTAGGACGCTATATGTCTATAGGTCTTGAGGTTGGTTCCCAATACTGTTTCTTCTTTCTTCCGTATGAAATACTACTCTATATCTAAAGACTGCTACGAGTAATTGATTAAAAACTCGCTCATATCATTCAACCTTGATCTAAGTAACCTAACCTTATCAGATATAGGCTATTTTTTATATACTTGTTGTACATTCGTCAATGCACAGTATGCATGTAATCCTGAAATACCATTGAATGAAACAGTAGATTAATCTAGATCTAAACTTCAACCATTAATAGAAATAAGGGTTTCTTCAAAGTAATCCCAACCCAAAGGGATTTAGCTCATGGGTAGGCAAACAAAATTCAAGTTTAACACAACAACCTACATTTTCTTCATCAATTAAGCACACGAAGAACCAAGATAAGAAATAGAGGAATAATTTTGGGATAAAAAATTTCGCCTATCCAACTCTCAACACAAGCGATGCAATGACTTGCGGTTGCCAATGATGACTACCTTCTTCTTTCACCTTTTTCTTTGCCCTTGTTCTTAGCTGCTCCCCTCTATTGTCCCAACACTGCTGTCTTATCCTTTTTTGGCTTTTATATCTCTTCCTTCTAGGGTAGGACCATCAGCCTATAAAACTTTCTCTCTTTTTCAAGTGGATTTATCTACAAGTACAGCTGGGGCTGAGAACGGTACATATTGAGTGTTGACTAGGAATCTTCCAAATGTTTCCATAGCATTTGTGTTGGCATGCTATCCAAAATTTTCCAGGGCAAGCCATCAATCTTTTACTCCTTTTCCTACACTTTTCACCTGCCAATCAACCACAAAGAAAGTTCTCCCCACAAGTAATTAAAAGCAACATGTAATAACACTTAAGTACAATTCAAGCTCTTTAATGCAATATACTAAAATGAAAATAAATTCACCTAAGTACAGACAATTAACTAAGCCTAGGGGCACGAAATATAACTCTTTTTAAGAGTTATCACAACCCCAAACCTGAACTATTTCCTGCCCTCAAGAAAAGTATTTATGAACATATGAATGAAAGGATTGGCACAACCACATAACCACTTTTGTATTGCCAAACCATATAGAGGACATTTTGTAATTCAGTTCTCAACATTCTTCTATTTCTAAAAATTTGTTCAAGTTTCATAAGTTTATGTAGCAAAAGCAATGTAAAAAATATTGCCCTTAAAATAAAAATCCTATATACTCCTGTATGCAATTTGACTATAGCAAATATCTCATAATTTACTTGGTTCATCTTTTACCTAAACTCAGTTTTATTTTTAACCATGGCCGTGTATGTACTCGAATACATACATATCTATTTATTATATTAATATTATATATATTTTTAAAATACTAGATGATTCAGCTCGTCACATGGTTTTCTAACTTGACAATCACAGTTTAGCATAGACTAAATTGCCGAGTATTTAATCATGTCACAAGTGGAATGGAATTCACTCATGAACCTAAGGCACTCATGAACCTAAGGCTTTTGACTTAAAAGATGGATGGAGCAAACAACTACCTTCTTAGCTACTCAGCTTATTACAACAGTGGAGTGCCCCTAAACTTCTTATTCTTTATTACACACTTTTGCCTAAACATGTTCTTTCTAATCAATAACACAATGGAGCAAACAAAGTGTTGCTGACCTATTCAGCGATTCTAAGCTTTGGACTGTTTCATGGAATTTCTTTGATTTTTCTTAAGCTTCGCCATTTTATTCACTTTTGAGTATTTCCATTTTACTAAGCATAGCTTCAAAAATCTCTAAGTTTATGAAAAGAACTTACTATAGACCAATTGTAATTGAAGTTAGGACATTTTATTTTTAGGGGTTGATTCTCAAGCAAATTATCCTAACCTAAATTCAGCTAATCCATTATCACATTTTTCTAGATTTATTGAAGAATGAATCTCCTCATTGAACATCACGGGAAAAAAATTACACTCATAACAATCTAAACAATCCTTGGCAATTATGTGTGACATGGTAAAATGAACATGCTCAACTAAATATGTAATGCATCCTAAATGCTCAATACACCTGCAAAATTAAGGGATGCATTATCCTCAATGGATGCACAGACATGAATCATGAATGCAAGAATATATTTACACCTAGAATGTCATGGAAAAAATATGGATATTATAATGCAATAAAGGGAAACGAACTCCCTTGGCTCAGAGCTTGGTTATCGTTGCTTCAATTTCGACGAGTGGACTTACGTGCCTAATGCTTATAACACATTTTCATGTTTAGTGATTGGAAGGGCACGTCCTCCTCTTTGTTGTCGAACTTGGTAATCTCATCGATGATACGATTAATTTTGCAATCTTGTTCAATCAGTACTTTTGAAGATGTAGGCAGGAGAGTTGCAGTACTATCCTTTGGTGGTACAGATGTAGGGATTGCTTCTTTAGTCCTCTCGTCATCGGTCTCTATGTAGACTAATTTAGTCTTTGTTGCATCTTCTTCAGCTAATTTGGTTTCTTTCTCTTTAGAAGTAGGGTTGGTGGTTACAAGCTCTGCTTTAGCTGGCTCTACGTCGACCATCCCTTTTTCAAATGCCTGCAATTCCTTAGGAGATGCAGGGAATGCAAGCATGGGATGGTGAAGTTCTTCAAAGGGGACCTCTTTAGAGCAACATCTCCCATCTCCACAAAGTCCTAGAAAATGGCCATTCTTTCTTACGCCTTTGACAAGTCTATAGTAATTCGAAGTTGCTGAGTCTCAAAGAGATGTAGCTATTTTTGCAACCTCTCAAATGAGCTGAGCACCTGCTGCTCAAATATACTATTGGAAGTAGAAGTGGTTGCTGTGGAAAACGTTGGTGGAGAGGGTGTAGAAGCTAAGCCAAGTGGTTGTTGCTGCGGGAAAGGCCTCTCCAAATATTTTGGCTTCATTTACCCTTGTGATTGCCACTTTATTTAGGGTTACATCCTCATTGGGTTGGACTAGGACATTGACGTGCTAGCAAAGTGCAGTGATTAGGGATTGAAGGTTGAGACTCCCTGCATTTTTTAGTGCACAACGGTGGATTTCATTGAAGATAATTTTGCCCACATTAATCCTTCTGCCATCATTATAGAGTGGAGCAACAACATCTGCTCTTTAAAAACTGTAGTGTTAAGGGTAGAAGGGGTTAATCGCGTCGTCAAAAAATTATACCAAACTTTGCAACTAGGCTTTAAGGGCGCCCTTTCAACTGTGTAAAAGTCTTGCCTAGATATCATTCACTGAGTTCCCTCAACAAATGTCTTACAGGACCTAATTCAACCGATCAGACGTGACAGTTGCAGCGAATTGAGAATGGTCGTATTGTACATTGAAGAACACATATTGAGCGTTGATCCTATCCTCGTCAAAAAACAGCAACGCTCCTTGAACATATATGAAAACGTTATTGGGAAAAGTGATGTGAGCGTAAAATTCATAAACAAGCTTTGTCAAAACTTCCTAGGATGCAAGCACAAGATTTGCTAACCATGCTTTTCTACCACAGACGAGATGGAGACGTCATACCCTATAAAATGTTCATCTTTGTAAAGAAATTCTTTTTAAAGGTAAAACGATCTATTAGATATATTGTTCTTATACTTATCCTTTGCTGCAGCATTGAAGAATGTTTATGGTGTTACAATGTTGTTTGGGGGGTAATTTGTCTAGCCATTATTACAGGTTAGGCACAACAACAATTTAGAAGAGAAAGTGGAAAATTTGTAGTTGTTGAAGAGACACAAGTAGTTTTGAGAAATAAAAGAGTTAGGGTAACTCTGAGGAAAAAGGATGGGATTAGGGTAAAGGTAGAAGTAACGTCCGTGTGATCAGAATTGGAAGGTAATTGAAAAAGAATTACGGCCTAATGTTTGAGGAACAATTTATGTTAGGCCAATTGGTATGTAGAGAGACGGACCCCTTTACTGCTGTCAAAGAAACAAAAATACATACCTGCATTGTAAAGTAAACAAATATTATTAAAAAATTAAAAGAGAGAGCTAGGAGAAATTTAAAAATAGCAAAAATAAATAAAATTATCAAGATGCTTAGGTTAAACATCTTCGGAGGTCAATGGACTGTTTGCCCCGATTCACATAAGCACCCCAGTAGGGCTTCAAGTGCTAGCCATTAACTTTAAATGTGACCCCGACTTTTTGTTAAAAAAGCCTTATTGGATATTATGTATTGATATAACAAATTAAAGTGATTTTGAATAAAAGTAATGTTGAGCAATTTAATAAAATCAAGTTGAAAAAGTTTCAATTGTGTCAAACAGTTTCAAATATGTATTAGCCATTTTCAAACAAGTTAGAACAACTCCAAGATAATTTTTGTCTAAGTATCGATATTTTACATGATACCAATACCCCTCTGATAATCGATACCAAATTGACATTCTTTTTCTTTCAAACCCTAGTAGGCATCGATCTGGTATTGATACTTTTCTTAAAGTATCAATATATTTTCTAAGGTATCAATATTCCTGCCCTAATGGTCATTGAAATTTGCATTAATTACAAAACAATATTGATACCTTTTTAGTAGGTATCGATACTCATTGCTGCAGGTTAAATTAATGACTTGGTATTTCATCCCCAACAACTACATTCACTTCTACAACAACCACAATGGTTGGAAATCAATTAGAGGGTATGAATACCATCTTCTAAAGGTTTAGAAACAATAAGAAACATGTACAAAGCTTAAATATCGATAAAAAACAACCTAGAGCTTAATTCTTTCATACATTTTCTTGTAAACACTAGTGAGCTTTCATTGTATTCATTTAGCTCAAGTGTTCTTCTATGTATTTGTGCTTCATTGGCAAATATCCTAATCTTGTAAGGATTATTTCTTTGCTTGCTTATTTGTTTCTCTTTGAAAGGGGGTTAATCCTTAAGGCTTGGGTTGAAACCTTAAGGGAGCTGTATCTTAAGATTTTAGGGCATAAATCTTAAGAGAGATTGTAAAGTTAAACCTTGTCCTCAAAGGTTGCTAAATTAGTGAATTTGGGGAATCCTTAGTTTTCGTAAGCTAAGGTAGTGGAGTAGGAAGAGAGTGAATGGGATAAAAATGATATTAAGAAGATACAATTAAATGCAAAAGTGATACACACTGAATTTTGTGCTATTGGTACAAATGAGTACAATAGAGTCTCCTTGTGAAGCAATGTTAGAGAAATATGAGACAAGCTTGAAGTCACCCATTAAGGTACAAGTGGAGTTAAGGAATCCAAGATAGTTCTTCTCACCCTTGGTTATGAGTTGTTTAAAACGAAACTAGAAGAACGAATCAAGGAGATGCCTGATTACTTCACCCAAATCATCAATGGTCTCAAAGCCCTTGGGAAGATCTATTCCAACAAGGAGATGGTGAAGAAGATGTTGAACAGTCTCCCAACATCTTGGGAAGCTAAAGTGACTACAATAAAATAATCAAAGGATCTCAACTCACTCTCCCTTGATGAGCTCATTGGTTATTTGCTTACGTATGAGATGAGGCTTAACAAAGGGAGTGATGAAAAAAGAATTATGAAGAAGAATTTTGGTAAAGCTCTAAAATCCACTACTAATAAAGATAGTGAATCAAGTGAAGAGGTGGGTGAAGAAAAAGAGATGAAGATGTTTGCTAGAAAATTCAAGAGATTCATGAGGTCCAACAAAAGAAGAGAATCTCAAAAGAAGGAAGGACTCAAGCTTGAATTTATCAAAGAGAAAAATTTCATTTTTGCTATAAGTGCAAGAAACCAGGACACATCAAGTATGATTATCCTCAACTTAAAAAGAAGGGTTCTAGCATACAAAATGCCTATGTTACTGCTTGGAGTGATGAAGATTCACCCGATAATGAAGTAGCCAACTTATGCCTTATGGCCATCAATAATCCCAAGGTAACTTCTAACTGATCTACTTTAAATTATTATTATTTTGATGAGTTGCAAGATGCCTATGATTAATTTGGTTCTGAATTTGAAATCATGATGTCAAAACACAAGAAAAATATTTCAAAATTGAGAGATGAAAATGACTTACTTTCCAAAACCAATCATGAACTTGAAGAAAAAGTAAACAAAATGCAATAAATTTTTAATGATTTTGAAAAGAAAAATTTAGACTTGCATAATTTACTTTCAAAAGTTCATAAAGATCATTAAAATCAACTTCAGTTGCTTAAGAGTGAAAAAACTCACTTTAACAAAGTTTTTGAAAAAGGAGAAAATTCAAAACAAAACTTTGTTAAAAATAGCTTTACTTTCTATAAACATAGAGGTCCCTCAAGATTTTATAAGGGAAAACTTGTTAAGAGTGTATGGATCCCTAAAGTACTTAGTGCTACTAAAGATAAAGAAGTTATTTCAAAATGGATATCTAAAGCTACTAGAATTTTTAGGACTAATGGTTATGGACCCAAAAGAAATTGGGTACCAAAAACTTAATTCTATGTTTGTAGGTAATGTGCATTGGTTCAAGGTGAACAAATGCAAATTCCATGTGATTGCACTTTAATGTTATTTGGTATGGTAGTTAATTTGTTATTTATCTTTAATATCTATCTTTGGACTAACCACACTCTTTTCCTCTTAAGTTTTACTTGATTATTTTTTGACATAACAAAAGGGGGAGAAAAGAAAGGTAAATTTTATGGTTGATTTGATTGCTTATATGCAAGATTAGTGACCACTTTTTCAAAGAAAATAAAATTTATTTTTATATAGGGGAGCAAATTATTAAAAATATTAACAAGGTGGGAGATTGTGAAACTAAGCCTTATTAGATAATATGTTTTGATATAAAAAATTAAATTGTTTTTGAATAAAAGTAAAGTTCAACAATTTGATGAAATCAAGTTGAAAAAGTTTTAATTGTGTCAAATATTTTCAAATATGTATTAACCATTTTCAAACAAGTTAAAACTGCTCCAGGACAAAAGTATCAATACTTTTTGTCTAAGTATCGATATTTTACAAGATATCAATACCCCTTTGGTAATTGATACCAAATTGACATTATGTTTCTTTCAAACCCTGGTAGGTATCTTAAGGTATCGATATTCATGCTCCAACGGTCACTGAAATCTTCATTAATTACAAAAAAATATTGATACCCTTTTAGTAGGTATCGATACTAGCTATTGCAGCTGAAGTTATTGACCTGGTATTTCATCCCCAACAGCTACATTCACTTCTACAACAACCATAACGGTTGGAAATCAATTAGAGGGCATAAATACCATCTCCAAAAGGTTTAGCAACAACAAGAAACATGTGAAAAGCTTAAAAATCAATAAAAAACAACCTAGAGCTTAATTCTTTCATACCTGTTCTTGTAAACAATTGTGAGCTTTAATTGTATTCATTTAGCTCAAGTGTTCTTCTTTGTATTTTTGCTTCATTGACAAACATCCTAATCTTGTAAGGATTATTTCTTTGCTTGCTTATTTATTTGTCTTTGAGAAAGGGTTAATCCTTAAGGTTTGGGTAGAAACCTTAAGAGAGTTGTATCTTAAAATTTTGGGGCATAAATCTTAAGAAGGATTGTAAGGTTAAACCTTGTATTCAAAGGTTGCCAACTTAGTGAATTGGGGGAAATCCTTAGTTGTGGTAAGCTAAGGTAGTGGAGTAGGCAATTGGAGTCGAACCAATGTAAATCCTTGTGTTCTTTGTCGTATATTTTTCATTGCTTCCACCATAATTTCTCAAAGGCCAATTCAACCTCCCTATCGAAAATCTCAAGTTGATCTTTCTAAGCTAACATTTTCATATCCTGGACATCAACAACTTCATGAGGGTATACTTGGGCTACTTTGAAATGACCTAACCATCAAGATTTCTATTTGTCAGGAAACAGCTTTAACCTTGAGTTGAATTACAGCACCTATTGTCTTAGTTCAATTTGTCATGCCAATTCTTATCATGCCAATGCTTGGTATTCTTTTTGTATAATTTAGCATTCTCATATGCTTGTGCCCTGAATTCTTCCATTTCATTTAACTCCAGTAATCTTCTATTTCCAACAGCTTTCCAACCCATGTACAATTGTTTCACAGCCTAATATGCCCTATGCTCTAACTCAACTGGAAAATGGCAATTTTTTCCATAAACAAGCTTGAATGGTGACATTCCTAATGGAGTTTTATAAGTAGTACGGTAGGCCCATAAGGTTTCATCCAATCTTAAGGACTAGTCCTTACAATTTGTGTTAACAACCTTCTCTAAAATCTACTTAATTTCTTTGTTCGAAATTTTAGCTTTCTCATTCATTTTTGCATGATATGTCATGACAATCTTTTGTTTTACACCATACCTTTGTAAAGCATTAGCAGCTAGCTTGCTATCAAAGTGAGATTTCTCATACAAAAAATGGCTTGAGGTGTACCAAATCTTGTAAATATGTTATTGTGCAGAAACTTCAGCACGGACTTAGCGTCACTAGTAGGTAAAGTTGTGTCTTCTATCTCTTTAGAGACATGATTGACTGCCACTAGTATGTATAAATTACCGAACGAGGGTGAAAATGGACCCATAAAGTCTATCCCCTACACATAAAATAATTCAATCTCCAAAATATTTTGCATTGGCATTTCGTGTCTCCTAGATAGATTGTTTGTCCTCTGACAACGATCGCATGACTTATAAAATTCACAGGTATCCTTGAACAAATTCACTTAATAAAAACCAGATTGGAGTACCTTAGCTACGGTTCTGACCTCCTCCAAAATGCCCTCTATAAGGAGCTGAGTGGAAATGTTGTAATATACTATTCATCTCCTTATTAGGAATACATCTTCGAATGATTTTATTAGCACATTGCATATATAAATAAGGCTTATCCCAGTAGTAAAATTTTGCATTATATAAGAATTTTAGTCTGCCCTGGCTATTTAGATCAGGTGGCAACCGTCTGCTGACTAAGAAGTTGGCAATATCAGCATACCAATGTAATGCGTTCGCAATCAACGATTGTTTATATGGGAAATCTTCCTTAATAAGGATGATATTGCCATCTTCATTTCCAACTTCTAATCTTGATAGGTGATCAACCACTTGATTTTTAGTCCCCTTTCTATCCCGAATCAATCTTGGCTTGGCATTTTTTTGTCACCAAATACTTAAAGGCAGAGTGGTCTGTGTAGATCATGACCTTGGTGCCAACTAAATAGGACTATAACTTATCGAATGTGAATACCACAGTCAATAATTCCTTTTTGGTGGTGGTGTAATTAAGCTGTGCATTCTTTAGGGTCCTCCTTACATAAGAGATTGTATGAAATGCCTTGTCTTTCCTTTGCCCCAACACTGCTCCTACAACATAATCGCTAGTATCACACATGAGTTCGAATGGTATTGTCCACTCAAGAGCTATTACAATCGGTGTTGCTACCAACTATTTTTTAACTCCTCGAAACTTAGTAAATAGGGTTCATAAAAAATGAAAGGTTTATTCTACTCTAGCAACGTGCACAAAGGTTTAGATATCTTTGAGAAATC
This sequence comes from Gossypium raimondii, assembly GCF_025698545.1. Taxonomy (NCBI): domain Eukaryota; kingdom Viridiplantae; phylum Streptophyta; class Magnoliopsida; order Malvales; family Malvaceae; genus Gossypium; species Gossypium raimondii. The sequence goes on along the minus strand of NC_068576.1, from coordinate 32,668,299 downwards.
CTTAATCAATCTTCTATAAAAACCTGCATGGCCTAAAAAACTTCAAATACCCTTGACATTGGTAGGAGGCGGTAAATTTTCTATTACCTCAATTTTTTCTTTGTCAACTTCAATCCCTTGTTGCGATACCTTATGCCCCATAACAATGCCTTCACGGACCATGAAATGACATTTTTCCCAATTCAAGACAGGACTAGTTTGCTCACAGTGGCGAAGAATGACTTCCAAAATTTTCAAACAGCCCTCACAGTTATTCCCAAAGAAAGAGAAATCATCCATAAAGATTTCGAGAAAATTTCCCACCATGTCAGAGAATATTGCCATCATACAACACTAAAATGTTGTTAGGGCATTACATAACCCGAATGGCATTCGTCCATAAGTACCATATGGACAAGTGAAAGTTGTCTTCTCTTGGTCATTGGGAGCTATAGCAATCTAATTATACCCTGAATATCCATCCAAGAAATAGTAGAAGGTTTTCCCAGCAAATCTACTCAACATTTGGTGAATAAAAGGTAAGGGAAAATGGTCCTTCCGAGTTGCCTTGTTGAGCTTGAAATAATTCATGCACACTCTCCATCCCATGATAGTGCAAGTTGGTATAAGCTCTTTGTTATAAACTAACCATTGTAACACCTCCATTCAAGGGCACACACTATACAGGAATCACCAAAGATCTGTCAGAGATCGGGTAGATAATACCGATATCAAGCCACTTGATTATCTCTTTCTTAAAAAGTTCATTGATAATAGGATTCAACCTTCTCTGTTGTTCACTAGAATTGCCATGAAAATCCTCTAATAAAATTTTATGCATGCATAGAGCAACGCTAATTCCCCTATGTTGGCAACTTTTCATCCTAATGCTTTCTTAGATCGCTGGAGAACTTCCAACAACCTGACCTCTTGATCAGGTGTCCATTCCCTAGAAATAATTACTGGCAAAGTGTTCTTGTCTCCCAAGTAAGAATATTTCAAATGCTATGGAAAAGGCTTCAACTTTAGTGTGGGAGGTTCCTCTATAGATTGTTTAGGAGGATTGAAAGTGCAAGTAATAAATCCAAGGGCTCAAACATTTTCCTTGGTTTGTCCACAATCTGCTTTACCTTCATGGACTCACTAAAATTTTCAAAATTTTCTGTTTCATTCAAATCAAGTGAATCTTTATCACTATCTAAGTTATTATAGAAAAAGCTTGCAAACTCTTCCTCCACTGCTATTTCTATCATACAAATAGCATGACACTATTCATTCTCATCAGCACATTTCAAGGTGTCGAATACATTGAAAGTGATTTGCTGATCATTTACCACCATGGTTAGTTCACCTTTTTGTACATCAATCAAAGCTTTTCCTGTAGCAAGAAAGGGTCTTCTAAGAATAATCGGCACATCTTTGTCGGCTTCACTTTCTAAAATAATGAAGTCAGTTGGAAAAATGAACTTATCTATTCTTACTAACACTTCTTTAATTTTATCTTCTATATGTGCGCAGGATCGATCAACTAGTTGCAATATTATTGGAGTAGGACTTGCTTTTCCAATTCCCAGGTTCTTGAATACAGAAGTAGGCATTAAATTGATACTTGCTCCTAAATCACACAATGCCTTCCCAACATAATGATTTCCAATTGATCATGGCATAGTAAAACTCCTTGGGACCTTCAACTTCAGAGGTAATTTATTCATCAACATTGCCATGCACCCTTCAATGAGAGCAATAGTTTGAAATTCTCCCATTCTTCTCTTATTTGACAATATATGCTTCATGATTTTCACATAATTGGGCATTTTCTCCAAAGCTTCTACCAACGGTATGTTGATGTGGAGTTATTTAAGGACATCTAGAAATCTTTTGAACTAGACATCTTGTTTACAATTGTGAAATCAATGAGGAAAAGGTGGAGGTGAACGTTCTTCAGGTTTCTAATATTACTTCGTTGTAGAATTTCCATCAATAAAATGATCTGATTATACTACAACAGTATTTTGCATAGCCTTTCTAGATGCAGTGTGCTTTTCAAATCATTTTGAGATATTTTTATGGTTGAAATCATATTTTTCCTCTTTTGTAGTGGCATATTTAAAAATTTCATTCAGCGAACTTCCATTTCTGAGAGTGATTTCCTTAAAATGCTATTTCCCTTGTGATCTCGAATTCTCAGTATAACTTGGCAGTGCTCCTTGTGGTCTAAAATTTAAAGCATTTTCGATTTGCCCCACTTGATTCTCAAGGGCTCGTAGGGATGCAGCTTGACTCTGTATTACAGCATCATTCTTGGCCATATATTCCTTTAGGAGAGATTCAATACATGAAGAAGCTGATGCTTGACCTTGTTGGAAAATTTGTTGTGGCATAAGTTGGTTATAACCGGTTATTGCCCTGTCAGCAATCTATCTAATAGCATTGTTTGAATTCCTAGCACCTTGACTATTCCAATCAAAGTTTTGATGTTGTTTCCACCTTGGATTATTAGTTTTGGAATAGGGATTATTATTCTTGTTTAAATTACCAATGTAGTAAACAAATGTTAGGTTTGATGGACATTCATCAAACACATGGTCCTCTCCATAATAAACACAAGATGAGTCAACTGATTTCATCTCTTGGACCACAGTTGGTCTCTTCATTGTCTTGAACATATTAGTTGAATATGATACCTGAGTTGTTTTCAATGAAGTGATTTCATCAAGCTCAACGATGCTAGTTGCTCTCCTGGTAATCCCAACTCACGTGGTAGAATATTGATAATCATTGTTGGCAATTCGTTCCAAAATCTCATATGCTTCATTATAGGATTTACCCAAAAAAATACCATTGGCGGAAGCATCGACTACCATTCATGTATGTGCATTCAACCCATTATAAAACATCTCCATCTGGGTCTAGTGTTAGAGCCCATGCATCAGAGATTTCCTAAGTAATTCCTTAAATCTTTCCCAGGCTTTGAACAGAGTTTCATCCTTAGATTTTGAAAAGATGTTATGTTATTTTTGAGCTTGGCATTCGTGTTTGATGGATTATAGTGTAGCAAAAACCTCTGGCAAAGGTCACTCCATGATGCCACTATTCCTGACGGTAAGGCATTTAGCGATGCTCTTGCACGATCTTAGGAGAATGGGAACAATATCAGTTGTAAGGCATCTTCAAGAACACCCTACTGCTTAAATGAGTCACAGACCTCTAGAAAAGTCTCAAATGTAGTCTCAGATCTTAACTTGGTGACCCACTGAACTGTCCAACAATTCACAGTATCTGAAACATTACCAATTTCAACTCAAAATGATGAGGTTGTATGTGTTGTTTTACTATACCTAGTTTTGGGTCATCTAAAATTGGAATGACATGCTCTAAAATTTGCCTGTCTCGGTCATCTATCTCACAACGAATAGGAAGATTAACATATTGACCATTTGGATTTAATGGATCATTCAAACCAAGATCATTCTGTTCCCTAGCCATATGACGTAATTCTTTTCTCTTTCTTAACGAAGTTCTCTTTATCTCTGGGTCAAAAGGATACTCTTCATAAATAGGAATGCTTCTACACATGCACTGATGACAAACCTGTAGAAATTAGATAAAACTAAGTTAGCTAAAACTAATGAAATAAAATAAAATAATTGAATTTTACAAGTTGTTAATCCCTGACAATGGCGCCAAAAACTTGTTGCGTGTGAATATGAAATTCAAATTGTGCAAGTATACATCTTGAATCAAGCAATAAAGTGATGAGTGAGAGTGTCTCTATATGGATCAGATAGGTGTAAATCAGTCAAGTTATTATAGTGAAGTGTGATTAATTTTATGGCAAATCAATAATAAGCATGTAATGGTAATTGAGAGAATGATGATGAATAAAATGTGCCAAACGAATAAGCAATCAATTAAGAAGGTTGTGACAAAGGCACTACAAAGATTGAAAGATCCTGCTATGGTAGCAACTAGTTGATTGACGAAGAACTTGAGAAGATAGTTGATTGAGATTACTGAAGCAAGATAATCACCCGACTTCAGATTTGATTCACTTTATTTCTCTCTATCTCTTGCAATTTTACTCTTTCTATGTTATTTTATTTCTTTAGTTTAAGAAACCCTAAAATATCTCTTATTTTACTTTCGTACTATAACTGACTTAAAGTATTAGTTAGATCTTTAATTGTTTAGGTTAAGTGTAACACCACTAACCCGTATTCGTCGCCAGATTAGGGTTACAGAGCATTATTATAAAATCGTAACTTTAAAACATACATTTCATAATTCAACATAAACATAGTGTAAATTATTCATCTACATGCATAATGTCCCTTAATTTAGCCTTCGAGGCCATAAAACCACTTTAGAAGCAATTCGAGACTAAATTCGAATCAATCAAAAAGTTCAATAAAAAGATAGAAAATTTCAACTGCAGGGGTCACACGACCGTGTGGCCAGGCCGTGTGACTCACAAGGCTAAGACGCACGCCCGGGTCTCAACCCGTGTCCATGCTCGTGTAACTTCTGAAGTTCGATTATACAGCCAACCCACGCGCCCGTGTGCTAGGTCGTGTAGCTACCTGACTTGTAAACCATGAAACCTTTAGGAGACACATTGTAACACCCCGAAATTTGGGCCTAGAAGTATTGGGCCTTGAGTAAGGGAACTGTTAGGAAACTGTGCACAAAAGTATGTCTGCTTTAGTGGTTAAGGGTCTTGAGAGGAGTTCGAAAAGTCCTGGGTTCAAACCTGGGCTTTAGCAAAAAATTTGGTTTTAAGTGGATCAAACCCTAGATGTTTGGATGTAGGCCTTTTAAATTATCGTGTTTAAAAAAAGTCATAAGGAAACTTGTGGTCTACTGGTTGTGGCGTCATTAAGGTTACAAGGGAGCTTGGGTTCAAGTCTTGGCTCTTGCAATTTATTTTGGTTTTTCTTTTAAAGGAACTTGGACTTTGGCCTTTAGACCTTTTATTTAATTGAAGAAAAAATGTGACACAACAGAGCTGGGGGCAAGGAGGCAAGTGGCGTGTTGAGCTATTGAGGGGGGCTTGGGTTCGAATCCCATTGCAAGGAATAAGGATATTTATTTTGCTAGCATGAGGCGAAAGGAGTTTGAGGTGGTTTCGAACTTTGTTGGGTGAGAGTTTAAATGGGTCTTGGAGGTTGTTATTGAGGATATCAAGGAGGGATAAAGGGAGAGATTTGAGGTGATTTTCAAGGGATTTGGAGTATAGGAGTGTTGTACCCAAATTGTGCAACTTTTATGTGCAAATTCGGCTAGGGGAACTCATTTGGTGCATTTCGGTAATTGGTGAGTGTATAGGTGCCGAATTTCCTCTCTAACATATGGGGTTTTGGACTTTTCTTTGTTTTTCTCTAGTGTCGAAACTAAAACTGACCACTCATGCATCTTTTTGTCGGGTTCTCTCTAGTTCTTTTTGTTCTACGAAACTGACCATTCATGTTATTCCTTCTCTGCCTCTTTGCTATGCTCTTTTTCTCTTCTTGGCCGAACCTAACATCTATTTTTCCTTACTTCTTTTCTTCTGCAATTAGATTCTTTCATAGCCCAGCCGAACCTTCCTTTTCTCTTCTTTTAACTTTTGTTCACCTTCAATTCTGGGCTGGCCGAATATCATTGTTGTTAATCCTTCTCTACGTCGATCTACTGCAAAGGTTCTAACTATAGGTAAGTGACCAAAAGCTATTCTCTGTTTTTCTTTCTCAAAACCGAATAGCCTTACTAATCGATTGTTATTTCTTTTCTCACGTACTAAACTCATTGCAATTTAAGAGGGTTCCTAGGGAGTGCTGAGGCATTCAAGATTCTTCTTTCATTTTTCAATTGTATATTTGAAGAGGGTAAGTTAGCTTGTTCGTCGATGGTGTTGCATTTTAATATTGGGGCCTTGAGTCTTATTTTTTTTTTGTAAACAACCCAGCCTTATAGGTTTTATTATATACGCAAATAATCGGCAAGGTCGTATGATCGATTCTTATTTGGCGATCCAAGGGCATTAAGCAATTCTCATTCGTTCAAGGTGAGTAGTGAGTGACGATTTGGGTTTAAGTAATGTGAATGCTAATGATGGGAAAACTGACAGTATACCTTGAATGAGTGTAGACGTTGGTGGCGAATTGTTCACTCGATTTCGCAATCAGGTGTGTATCCGTACACCGTAAATCATTACTGTCATAAAGTCGAAAGAGCGTGTGTAATCACACTGTCTCTTCTGTGAATCGGCGAAAGCCGAAAAGCTGGAAAGCCAAAAATACGGTGATTGAGGCCATATAAGCGTGCAAACACTCGTATGGTAAACTGAGCCCACAATTATGGGCGATAGACTGTAGAGGCTACCACGAGCTTTCTCGTGCTCTTGGGCACTTATGGGCCTTGTTGGGCTGAAATAGGTCGTGTGGGCCCAATGGGTTCATGGGCCCACACGGATAAAATCCACATTAAGTGACAAATACTGGACTGGGCTATGTAGTTCACATATTCCTGACTAAATTTAGGCTAAATGGGCCACACGAGCGTGTGGGCCCACTTGGGCTGAATATGGGCCTTAGACCCATTTGCACCGTTATGACCATTTAGGTTGTCTGTGTCACTTGAGGCGACTGTAGGCCTTAAAAAAGGTTGTTAAATGACCGAAATAACCTCGAAGGGTAAAATGATCAAAATACCCCTAGGGGATAAATTACCGTTACACTCCTAGTGGTAGGTTGACTTATGTACGTATGAAAGTTATATGACTGATACTGAGCATGACATCCTACATTCACTTATGTTACTATGGCATGTCATCCTACATGGGGTTGGGTTAATATTGACAGAGGAAGTGTATGTCTTGGAGCCGTTTTGTTCAAGGCTTATTGCCTTTCTGCTTATGGCTTTTTGCCGTTCTGTTAACTGGCAGCGTTGTTGGGATACTTATGGCTTTTAGTCATTCTGTCTACGGTGTCAAGCCGTTCTGTTGACTTAGTGCCACAACTGATGCTAAGCTTGGTGTGTTGGCTGGGTGGATCGATTTTATCCCGACATGGTGTGTTGGTTGGTACGGGTGTTGTATTGGTTGGATTGGGCTGGTTTTCTGTCTACATATCTGTATCTGATACTGATTCTTTAATGGGCTTAGGTCCACTTGGTTCTGTTAATGGGCTAAGGCTCACCTGATATTATGCCTGTGGTGGGCTCAGGCCCAGTCTGTTTTTGCATACCGTATATCTGACTGTTTGTATTATAAGGGATTAGACACTTAGTTTTCGCAAACTCACCCTTCTGTCTAACTGTGTAGGTAACCCCCAGCCTTAGGCGATTCGGAGCCGCAAGAGACTCGGAGGTGGCCACATGACCGTTGACGCTCTGTTGTAGACTTTCATTTGAATTTTTTATTTTTGGTTTTAGTTCTGTTATAAGGCCTTTTAGGGATTATTTTTTTTAAAAGGTCTTTATATTTCCTTATTTAAAATTGCTAAACACGAATTTTCAAAATTAACAACTATTTTCCAAAAACACTTAAAAATAGACGTTTTTAGATTTCAAACTTTAGTAGCTTCTGTGATTGGAATAACCTAAAGCATCAATTCCGGACATTAAGTAAACATTTTTGAAGAGATGATTTGCTAAACTCAAGCAAAAGGATTTAAACATAGAAATGAACTTTTAACGACAAACTCAGTTTTTGATCGATGCTTTAATGTGACATGCTAGATTCGGCTATAACATTTGGGTCGGGTTTGGGGTGTTACACACACAGTCGTGTGTCACACACAACTGAGTCACACGCCCGTGTCTCAGGCCATGTGGACATGAAATTGGACAAATTCATGCTATTTCCATCACCATTACAAGCATGTACCTACAAGTAATTTGCACCCATGACGAAGACATAAAAAATATACCTAAACATTCATAAAATGACCAATTCAGTAAAACATAAATCTATCAATCCAATATGCTAACAAGGCATCTCAATTGTATTCAGCCAAATCTTACCTAATCATGGAAACATTACCATATTTCATACATACAATTAAATCCAATACAATTTCAAACCTTACCCTATCTTGACCACTTTAAAACTATTCCATCACATAGTATATTAGCCACTGAAACATGCATTAAAACTTAGCCATATTGACACATACCATCAAGGCATCAAAAATATCAAAAGTACATCAACCAAAATAACATATACATGCCAAACTATCAACCAACATTCAAACACAAGTTCACCTCTACATGCAATTATAACCTTGGCCAAAATATAAAAAACTACCAATATAATCGCTAGATAGTGTGATGGAAATTTGATGAGCTTCCAAACCGATCGAGCTTCTAATTATCTATAAAACATAGGAAAGAAAACAACGTAAGCAGATAATGCTTAATAAATTCGTAAAAGATGAACATAACTTACCATTTCAATAAATAACCTTAAAATTAAACATGATAGAATCCAACCATAAGTTTGGCACAAGCCTAAGCATCATTAACAACACATGTTAGTGCATCAACTCATAATTCACTTTAATTAACAGAAGGTAAGTCGTTATACATGAATAACATAATTTGAAATCATCAATTTCATGAACTTAAGTATACTTTCATTGAAATTTTCCTTTTCAATCCTTTTCATAGATTCATGACATAAATCATTTGAACACTTATCATTCTTTTCCTTTTCAGGCCCGTTGAACTATTTAGAATAACATCGGATACACGGGAAGCTCACACAAAGAGTGTGGAACATATAACCTTTCCTTTCCTTTCTTTTACATCGTTGCTCACACGAGGTATGAAATGGGTTTGCTCACACAAGCTGTAGAGTATCCGCAACAAATGTAGGACCTCAACCATCAGTAGGACATTCAAGACCAACACCCGAAACATGGTAACCCTAATGGCATGACATTTGTATCCTACATATTCCTAAGGCTCAAACGGGGCTCGATAATCATCGTAATGTCGTTGGATTTCCATTGTTTAATTACAAGGTAAATAACACAATAACATATTGATCAAAATAACATTAAAATGTTATTTAATCATACGAACTTACCTCGACAAACAAAGTGTAAAAACGTAGTCGATCAATCCGAGGCTTTTGCTTTTCCCCGATCTAAATCCTTTCGAGGTCCATCTTGATCTAAATAGGCAAGTTCAATCCATTTAATATATATACTATTCAATTCAGTCCAAAATTCATACTTTTACAACATTAAAATTTTTCCCCTAATATTTTAACTTCTTTACAATTTAGTCCTTAAGCTCGTAAATTCAAATTTAAGCAATTTCATTCAGCTTTCATGCTAGCCGAATTCACTAGGGACCTATACCAACTCATACAAAACAGAAATTCACATTTTTACCATGGAATTTTTCTACTCTTATAATTAAGTCCTTAAATGATATTTTCATAAAAAATCACTTTACAAAACTTGTTTATTTAATAACAAGGACTCGTAATCTTTCATTAAAATTCATGAACCATGCAAACATGTTCATGGAAAAACCCTAAATCTTTAACAATTTTGCAAATTAGTCCCTGGGCTAGCTACATTAAGCTACAACGACTTCAAAAACATAGAAATCATTAAAAACAGGATCAAAACCACTTACATGCAAGCTAGCAAAGTGACCGAAGCTTCAAACCCTAGCTATGGCTTTTTTACTCTTAATTTTTGGAGGAAATACACCAATTAAGAAGATGATACATTTTTTTTACATATTTTACTTAATTATTAAATTACTAATTTAACCTTACTAATTAACCTTTAAATCACTTAATAATATGTCAATAAAATTCCACTAACATTTTGAATGGTCTAATTACCATTTAAGTCACTCTCATTTAAGTCTCATAGCCATTCAACACCTTTAGATACTAGAACTCCACTTTTGCACCTTTTACGATTTAATCCTTTTTATGAAATTAAGCATGCAAACGTTAAAATTTCTTAATGAAATTTTTATATGACCCTACTAACATAATATAGACATGAAAATAATAATAAAAATAATAATTTTCTTGTCGAATTTGTTGTCTCAAAACCATTGTTTCGATTTCAGTGAAAATGAGCTGTTGCAATAAGATTGATCTAGTACTCTCCTCCTTTGGGTACGATCCTCGGAGTACTTACCTACTTTGTTGTAAAATATATATTACAACTCAACCCGTATACTCACGAATAATGCCTTGTAATTTTTAATTCAATAATAGTATTCACACTCTGGACGTTAGTACGTCCGGAGGTGGTCAAGTTGTTGGCGCTATTGGCAGGGAGGCAATGTCACTAGGTTAATTTTAAGTTTTGCACTTTAAAGGAATAATTTAGAAATCTGTAGGTTATAGATACAATTTTATTCCATTTATTGCTACCAACCTCCTTTTTATGGGTTTAGTGTATGACTCGAGTAGGGGCACACCTATTGTAGCAACCAAAAATCCAGAGAAAATAATTAGGAGTCGCTGACAGCAGCAATAGCAACAGCAACAACAGATGCAAGAACAACCACTTTTGGCGATAGGTAACGTCCCATGTAACAACCCATTGTTCAGTGGCGTTGAAGATAATGCCCTAGAAGACCCACCAGCACCACAGCTACCTGTAAACATGCATATGGCTCGAAATGAGAGAACTTAAGTGACTATGCCCTACCAGGTCTAGACATGGTTCAGGAAACTATAGCAAGATCGATGATTACAACTAATAATTTTGAGATCAAACCGACGATGATACAAATAATCCAAAATAATTTACAATTTAGGGGCACTATAACAGAGGACCCTGATAGACATTTGAAATGGTTTCTTCAACTCTGTGATACTTTTAAGTATAACGAGGTCACTGATGATGCTATTCGTCTTCGGTTGTTCCCCTTTACCTTGATTGATAACACTTTTTCTTGGTTAGACTCGCAAGCACCAGGGTCTATCATGACATGGGATGAAATCGCTAGAAAGTTCTTACAAATTTTTTTTCCAATCAGTAAAGCAGTCAAGCTAAGAAGAGAGACCGTTGTCCTCCATTAGATGGAGGGAGAAAGTTTGTACGAGGCGTGGGAACATTTTAAGATGTTGATTAAAAAATGCGCACACAACGAATTTGCTGAGTGGATGAGATTGCAACTATTTTATAATGGGTTGGATGCAAACGCATGATTTCGATTAGATGGAGCAACAAGAGGAGCCCTTATGAATAGGAAGTACGAGGATGCGCATGAAATTATTGAAAATATGGCATTAAAATCCTGTAAGTGACTGACTGAACGATTTACATATGGCCAAAAACCCACTACTATCAAAGTTATTCAAGAGGATGATAAGTATTAACAAATAGTGGATAGACTCAACCGTATCGAATCCACTTCTACACTGTCTATGCATGGTGGGGACAAGCCACTCTACCATTATATCAATAATCCTATTGAGGATATAAATTAAATTGGGAATAGGGGTGGAAACGCTTACTCAAATACATTCAATCCCAACTAGAGAGATCACCCAAATTTGAGATGGGGAGGAAACAAAGGAGCAGGTAACAATTCAAATCAAGTATAAAATACTAATTACCAACCTTCTTACATGTAGAAAATTCAAGATAGAAACAACTTAAGCAATCATACTGCCTGTGGTCAACATCTTGATAGAATTGAGGGAGAGATGCAGTCAATGAGAACAGATCTCAAGCAGATGCAATCTGAGTGCACTAACTCAACAAGAACATTGACTAAGTTTTAAGATCAAATGAATCAATTGATGAGCATGATGAGTGACATTAAAACGCTAATTAGCACAGGTATCCCTCGTAATATAAAGGATAATCCATTCAGGGAAGGTAAAGAGCACGTGAAAGCTATAGCACTCTGATCGGGCAAAGTACTGAGTAACCCCGAAATACCTACCCTAGAGGTAACTGTGGATAATATTGATGAACCCTCAGATAACTCCCTAGAAGTAGAAAAAAGACCTAAACTAGAGGAGGAGAATGCACAAGCGGTTGAGACAGGAAAAGAGAAACTTAAAGATGTCGAAATCACAAAAGTCCCATTCCCATCACGATTAGAATAAAGACAAAAGCGGAACGAGGATGAATTTGTAAGTTTTTTGAATTTGTTGAAAACCTTAAATCTTAACCTGCCCTTGATTGAGTTAATTGAGAAGGTTCCCAAGTATGCCAAGTTTTTAAAGGAGATGATGGCAAGGTGTAAGAAAATTAAGGTAGAAGAACAAGTTAATTTGAGTTCTTCTTGTATTACAATTATTTTCAGACAAGTACCACGAAAATTTAAAGACCTAAGAAAATTTACCATTCCCATAGAAATAGGGAGTATTCACTTTAACAGTGCCCTATGCGGTTTAGGAGTTCGTATTAATTTAATGCCCGTATCAATTTTTGAAAAACTAGGTTAATGAATCTTAAAGAAACTCAAATAACATTACAATTGGTTGACATGTCTTTAGTACACCCGAAGGGGGTACTAGAAGATGTGTTAGTCAAACTACGAAGCTTTATTATTCATGCAAATTTTGTAGTACTTGACTTTGAGGAAGATCATGAGATATCAACCTCACTAGAAAGACCTTTCCTAGAAATTTCTAGATCCACCACTGATTTAGATAAAAATGAGTTACCAATGAAAATAAACGGTGGGACTGAAATTGTCACATGTGGCTATCAGTTGAACAAGGAAAGTAGGAGGAAATTAGGGGAGCATTACAAAAACTTATCTATTTCTGATGTTCCGAAATCAAAGGAAATGCTTCCTTTTATGAATATAGAAAGAATAAATAGGTTCAAGGAACAGGACAAACGAGCAAGGGTAGAATGGAATGGCTGATGTTGGACCAACATTAATGGAATAAAAAAATCACCCACGAGTGAATTCACAATACTGCAGGATAAATCTCGCAGCATAACTTAAAATTTGTGAATTGCTGCAAGTTATTTGAATATTATTGTATACTTAACAAACCACATAGTTTAGATTTTAACTTTTATTTGATGTAGGATTATCTTTAGACTGAAACATCCTGAAGATGGAGTTTTGGGCCGAAATAGAGTCGTCATCGCGACATCACAATAGTAAGTCGCGACGTAGCAAATAGTCCTTGAGAATCTCCAAATTGAGGGATGTGCTGTGACACAAAATTCCTGTGTCAAGGCATCGGTATCATGTTAGGGATGTCGCGACACGAAACACTTTAAAACCCTATTTTACAACTTAAACTCCTATTTACTACTAATTAAAACAATCCTTAAAACCTTACCCCTTTAAACTCTTTCAAATCTATCAACATCCCTTAAAATTGGAATCTCAAATTTCCCAAGTTTCCTTTCACAAACTTGGTGTAAAAAGGAACGGGGACATCATGGGGACATCAAAGAAACTTCGACTACACATTCAAGGTTAAGGGTTCCTAAACTCAAACTTTTTACTTGTAACACCCCTAACCTATATCCGTCGTAGGATTAGGGTTACAAAACATTACCTTACTAACAAAACATTTAAACATACATTTCATACGTTATTATAAACATAATATAAAACAATCATTCACAAACATATCATCCCTAAATCTAGCCCTCAAGGCACTAAAAATACCTTAGAAACAAATTGGGACTAATTTGAAATCGATTGGAAAGTTTATGAAAAAGTTACTAATTTTGGAATACATAGGTCACACGGTTGAGACACATGCCCGTGTCTCAAGCTGTGTAACCTTCAAACTAGGGACACACAACCATGTCCCCGCTCGTGTCCTCACCCGGGTAACTTTTTGAGTAGGGTCACACAGCCATGTTGCACACCCGTATGCCAAGCCGTGTGCTAGGTCGTGTAACTGACTAAGTTGCATGCAAAGGAACCAACATGGGACACATAGTCGTGTCTCCAGGCCGTGTGTCACACATGGCTAAGTCATATGCCCGTGTCTCAGGCCATGTAGACATAAATCTGCCCCAAAATAAGCCATTTCCAACACCAAATCATGCATAAACCTATGGGCCTTTTGTGCACAAAACTAAGGCATCAAAACCCTATCAAAACATACATATAACGAAAAATCCAATATTCCTAAATCAACCAACCAATATGCCATTCAAAGCACTTCAAGTGCAATCATCAAGACTTACCTATACATGCATTTGTCACCATATTTCAATCATCAACTACTAGTTTAGACTTTTCAAAACATGCTACAAATTTACCATATTCAAGCTACCTTAATACATACCACAGAAGCCATTCTAAAACATGCAACATGAGATAGCTTAATAAGACAAACCATAAAGTCATCAAGGGTACCAACCAAGATAACATTTACAACTTTTACAAACAAATTCATCAACTAGGCATTCAACAAAATACCATTACAAGTCCAACTATAAATGGCATAATAACCTTGGCCATAACATTCAAAAACAACCAATATTTATGTTGGATAGTGTGATAGATCTCCGGCAAGCTTCCAAATCGATCAAGATTCCACTAATCTATTAGACATAGGAAAGAAACTACGTAAGCACATAATGCTTCGTAAGTTCATAGAAAATGAAACACATCTCACCAGTTCATTACATAACAATAAGTATAAGCATAATGTATCTCAAACCACAATCTTGGCACAGGCCTAAACATCATCATCAATACATAAGTTAGGGCATGTATACATAACTCATTTGGATTAACCACATAATAAGTCCTTCTCATGAGAAAGTACATCATTTGAATAATTTATTCTTTTAACGAGCATATGCATGTTTCCATTTGAAAACGTACCATTTTAATCCCTTTTCCTGCCCGTTGAACCAACTAGAATATCGTCGGATACTTAGGAAAGCTCACACGAAATGTGCTTAAACATATAACTGTAACCTTTCCTTTACTTTGTTACTCACACAAGCTGTGAAATGGGCCTACTCACACGAGCTGTGGGTCAGAATGTAAGCTACACGATGCTGCTCACATGAGTTGTGGAGTATCTACAACAAATTCAAAACCTCAGCCAGCGATAGGACATTCAAGACTAGCACCCGAAACATGAAATCCCTAATAACATGTCATTTGTATCCTACGAATTCCTAAGGTTTAATCGAGACTAGATAATCATTATGGCCTTGATATTTGTATATATCATTCAATACATATGATCAATAGCATATTAACATACTATTTTAAATATCATTAAAACAATAACTATTCATACGAACTTACCTTAATTACTAAGGTGTAAAAACGAAGTCAAACTAATCCGAGGCTTTAGCTTTTCCTTGATCTAAACTTGTACGTGGTCTATTTTGATCTAAATAAACAAATTCAATCCATGTAGTATCCCAAGTATTCAATTTAGTCCATATTTCATATTTATGCAAAATTACTATTTTGCCCCTAGCATTTTAACTTTTCACAATTTAGTCCATGTGCTCACAAATTGAAATCTAAGAATTTTAATCCTCCTTTCAAGGTAACTGATTTCTCTAAGGACTTAAACCAAACCATACCAGTCATCATTTCACAAATTTAACATGAACATTTTCTATTTTTACAAACGAGTCCCTAAATGAAATTTTCATCAAATATCACTTCTCAAAACTTGTTTATTTATCAACAATGGCTCATAATATATCATTAAACATCAAGAATCATACAAAAGCATTCATGGGATAACCCTCAATCTTTAACAGTTTTACAAATTCATTCCTGGGGTAGCTAGATTATGCTACAACCATTTCGAAAACATAAAAATCATTAAAAACTAACCTTAAAACACCAACATGCATGAGCTAGACTTAGCCGTAACTTCAAAGCACCGAAAATGGTGTTTATCCTTCAAGCATTCGTTGGAGAAAAATCATTTAGAAAGGTGATACCATCTTTCCTTTGTTTAATTTTAAGTTAATTTATTGAATTGCCTTTTTAACCTTTACCATTAACATTAAAATACATTAAATCATGTCCATAGTTGTCCATTAAACTTAAGAATGGCATAATTATCATTTAAGTCCATTTAATTTAATTTCCGTAATCATTTAATCCTTTTTAACTTATAGAACTCAACTTTTGCACCTTCTATGAATTACTCCTTTTCACATAATTAATCATGCAAACATCAAAATTTTTAACGAAATTTGAATACGATTACTAACATCCCATAGATATTAAAATAATAAAAAAATAAAAATGTAATCATCGAATTTGTGGTCCCAAAACCACTATTTCCATTTCACTTAAAATAGGTTGTTACAACTCTTCCTCCTAAAAGAAATTTTCGTCCCCAAAAATCTTACCAGAAAATAAGTTCGGGTATTGCACTTTCATAGCTTCTTCCAGTCCCCAGGTAGCCTATTCTATTCCATGACGTTTCCAGAGAACTTTCACTAGGGCTATACTTTTATCTCTCAATTCTTTAACTTCCTGAACTAGAATTCTGATATGTTCTGCACTGTATTTCATATCTGACTGAATTTCGACATCTACCAGCGATATCATGTGACAAGGATCTAATCGATACCATCGTAACATCGATACATGAAACACGTTATGAATCTTTTCTAACTCTGACCGTAAAGATAATCTGTAAGCTACTGGCCCAATTCTCTCAATGATCTCGCACGGTCCGATAAACCACGGACCAAGCTTTCCTTTCTGGCCAAATAGATGAACTTTCTTCCAAGGTAATACTTTCAAAAATACTTTGTCGCCGACTTGAAATTCAATATCTTTTCTTTTCAAATCAGCATAAGATTTATGTCGATTTGAACGTACTTTCAAACTCTCATGTATAACTTTAACCTTTTCTTCAGTTTCTCGAATCAAATCGATGCCGAATAACTTTTTCTCATTAAGCTCAGTCCAATATAATGGAGTTTAACACTTTCAACCATACAAAGCTTCATACGGTGTCATTTTAATGCTTTCCTGATAACTGTTATTGTATGCAAATTTAGCCGGCGGCAACAATCTCTCCCAGATACCTTCAAACTCAAAAACACAACATTGAAGCATATCTTCGAGTATCTAAATTACTCGCTCAGACTAACCATCGGTCTGTGGTTGAAATGTTGTACTAAAATTCGGTAAAGTACTTAAAGCTTCATGTAACTTGCTCCAGAATCGAGATGTAAACTATGGATCCTTGTCAGAGATAATAGAAACTGGCACACCGTGCAATCTAAAAATCTTAGTAACATACAACTGTGCCAATCTCTCAAGTGAAAAACCCGTACTCACTGGAATGAAATGCATGGATTTCATCAAACGATCTATAATAACCCAGACAATATCTTTCTTTCTCGAAGATAGAGGCAATCCCGATATGAAATCCATCGTGACATGTTCCCTTTTCCATTCTGTTATCATCAAAGGTTGTAACAAACCAAAAGGTACCTGAGGCTCGGCTTTAACCTGTTGACAAACCAAACATTTTGATACGAACTCTGAAATATCCCATTTCATACCTAGCCACAAATACATCTATTTCAAATCACTGTACATTTTATTGCTACCAGGATAAATCGACAAGCTACTACTGTGAGCTTCCTGTAAAATCTTCTGAATGAGATCAGAATTTCTCGTAACACAAATTCTGTCTTTGAAATACAAACTATCATCACAACCAACATGAAAATCTGAAACAAATGTCGAATCAATCTGTTTCCATTTAGCAACTAAATTTTTGTCACATTACTGAGCTTCACAAATTTGTTGTAGAAACGTCGGTCTAGCTTTTAATTTAGTTAAAATTGAGCCATTATCAATCAACATTAACCATGTGTTGAAAACTCACAAAGCAAACAAGGATTTTCTACTCAGTACGTCAGCAATGACATTAGCCTTTCCCGGATGATAGTCGATAGTCAAATCATAATCTGTCAACAATTTAAGCCATCTGCGTTGTCTCAAGTTCAAGTCTTTCTACGACATCAAACACTTCAGGATTTTGTGATCCATGAAGATATGACATTTTTCTCCGTACAAATTATGTTGCCAAATCCTTAGAGCAAATACAATAGCTGCAAGCTCTAAATTATGAGTCAGATAATTCTTTTTGTGTGGTTTCAACTGTCGAGAAGCATATGTTTTACTTTACTTTTTTACATCAAAACATAGCCGAAACCATTCAATGAAGCATCACTATAAATCACAAATTCTTTACTGGACTCTGGCTGAACCAAGACAAGTGCATCGGTTAACAAAGCATTCAACTGATTAAAACATTGCTAACATTTCTCAAACTATTTAAATTTAACATCTTTTGCAATAGTTTCGTCAACGGCATAGCAATCATCGAGAATCCCTTGAAAAATCTTCTATAATATCTGACTAAACCCAGAAAACTTCTAACTTCAGATACATTTCTCAGAGGTTTCCAATCCACCACAACTAAGATTTTACTTGGATCAACTCTAATTTCATCTGTGGATACCACATGTCCCAAAAATTTGACTTCTCAAAGCCAAAACTCACATCTGCTTAACTTAGCGAACAATTTTTTTTCTCGTAAAGTTTGAAAAACAATTCTCAAATGTTGGGCATGTTTTATCTCATCTCATAAATAGATCAAAATATCATCAATGAACATAACAATAAATCTGTCTAAATACGGTCTAAATATTCTGTTCATCAGATCCATAAACACAGTAAGTGGATTAGTCAAACCAAATCGCATCACAAGAAACTCATAATGTCCGTACCTGGTTCTAAATGTAGTTTCCGGCACATCTGAGTCTTTAACCCATAGCTGATAATAACTAGAACAAAGATCGATCTTTGAGAAAATCGTTGCACCTTTCAACTAGTCAAACAAATCATTGATACGTGGCAATGGATACTTGTTCTTGATCATGACTTTGTTGAGTTGTCGATAGTCGATACATAGTCGCATTGGCCTCGTCTTTTTTCTTAAAAAATAACACCAGATCACCTCAAGAAGAAAAATTGGGTCGAGCAAAACCCCTATCTGTCAAATCTTGCAACTGTGCTTTCAAATGTTTTAATTCTGTAGGTGCCTTTCTCTATGGAGCTATCGATATCGGAGATGTTCCCAGCATTAATTCAATAGCAAACTCAACCTCTCTAGTCGGCGGTAACCCTGGTAGTTCCTCTGGAAATACATCTATAAACTCACATACAATTGGAACCGATTCTAATTTCAATTATGAAACCTTGGAATCAAATATATAAGCGAGATACATTTCACAGCCTTTTCTAACATATTTCTATGCCGTCATGGCTGAAATAACATTAGATGTAGTATCTAGTCTATTTGATTCAATTTGAAACTTCTCACTGTTGTGACACTTTCACACAATATGCTTTCGACTATAGTTCACAACAACATCATACAGAGTTAACCAGTCCATACCCAATAAAAATCAAATTCATCAAAGGGTAATAACATCAAATCAGCTAGAAAGTTGCAACCCTAAATTATCAAAGGATAGTTTTTACAAACTTTATCGACTAACACATACTGACCTAAAGGTTTCGCTCCTTTAAGCACAAACTTAGTAGACTCCGAAGGTATTTTCTTATTAGACACTAAAGTTGTGCATACATATGAGTGCGTTGACCCCGGGTCAATCAAAGCATTAACATTAGTGTCAAAAATATAAAATGTACCAGTGATCACGTCAGGTGCTGAAGCTTCCTCTCGAGGACGAATCGCATAAGCTCTAGTTGGGGCCTGTGCCTCAGATCTCATAGTAGAATCCTTCGTCCCACTACGACTATTACCTGCATTTCCAGTGTTCCAAGGTGGTCTCCCTATCGCGGTTGTATTAATTGAATGAGTAGTCTGAGCCTTTCCTTTATCTAACCTTTCAAGGCAATCTCTGAGATTATGGTCATAAGAATCACATTTAAAACACGACACGTCTTTCAGTCTGCACTTACAAAAATGTTGTCTATTACACTGCTGAAATTTAGGCTTGTTGTTTTTGACACTACTCACGCTCGAAACTATGGACACACAATCGTGTCCTAGCCTGTGTACCCCCTGAGCAGGGTTACATGGTCGTGTCACACGTCCGTGTGCCTAGCCGTGTAACTCTCGAAATTATCCAACATGTCTGTGTGCTAGGCCGTGTGCTAGGCCATGTAACTGACTGACTTGCATGTAAAGCAACCTATAGGAGACAGACGACTGTGTCGCCAGGTTATGTGTCACACACGGCTAAGTCAGACGCTCGTGTCTCATGTCACGTGGACATAAATTTGCATAAAAATTAAGCCATTTCAAATACTAAGTCATGCATAAACATATAAGCCTTTTCTGCACAAAACCAAGGCATCAAAACCCTGTCAAAACATACATATAATGACAAATTCAAGAGTCCTAAATCAACCAACCAATATGTCATTCAAGGCACCTCAAATGAAAACATCAATTCTTATCTAAACATGCAATTGTTACAACATTTCAATCATCAACTACTAAATCAAAGCTTTCCAAAACATGCTATAACTTTACCATATTCAAGCTACCTCAATACATACCACATAAGCCATTCCAAAACATGCAACATGAGATAGTACTATGACACAAACCATCAAGTCATCAAGGATACCAACCAAGAAAACATTTACAACTTTTACAAACCAATTCATCAACTAGACATTTAACAAAACACAATTACAAATCCACCTATACATGCCATTATAACCTTGGCCATAACATTCAAAAACTATCGATATTTATGTTGGATAGTGTGATAGATCTCTGACGAGCTTCCAAACTGATTGAGCTTTTGATAATCTATAAGACATAGGAAAGAAACTACGTAAGCACATAAGGCTTAGTTAGTTGGTAGGAAATGAAACATATCTTATTTCATTACATAACAATAAGTATAAGCATAATGTATCTCAAACCACAAGCTTGGCACAAGCCTAAACATCATCATCAATGTACAAGTTAGTGCATGTATACATAACTCATTTGGATTAACCACATAATAAGTCCTTTCCATAGGAAAATACATCATTTGAATCATTCATCCTTTTCATGAGAATATGCATCTTTCTATTTGAAAACATACCATTTCAATCTCTTTTCTTGCCCACTGAACCAACTAGAATATCATCGGATACTTGGGAAAGCTCACACGAAGTGTGCTTAAACATATAACCATAACCTTTCCTTTACATCGTTGCTGACACAAGATGTGAAATGGGCCTTCTCACACGAGCTGTGAGTCAGAATTTAAGCTACACGATACTGCTCACACGAGCTATGGTGTATCAACAAAAAATGCTGGATCTCAGCCATCGGTAGGACATTCAAGACCAGCACTCGAAACGCGAAATCCCTAATGACATGTCATTTGTATCCTACAAATTCCTATGGTTCAACCGGGACTCAATAACCTTCATGGCATTGATTTATGTATATATCAATCAATTCACATGATAAATAACATATGAACAAACTATTTGAAATGGCATTAAAACGATAACTATTCATACTAACTTACCTCGACGATTAGGGCGTGGAAATGAAGTTGAACTAATCTATGGCTTTAGCTTTTCCCTGATATAAATCCATACGTGGTCTATCTTTATCTAAACAAACAAATTCAATCCATTTAATATCTCTAGTATTCAATTTAGTCCACATTTCATATTTATACAAATTACTATTTTGCCCCTAACATTTTAACTTTTCACAATTTAGTCCTTAAGCTCATAAATTGAAATATAAGCATTTTAATCTTCCTTTCAAGGTAACCAATTTCTCTAAGGGCTTAAAACAACCCATACCAATCATCACTTCACAAATTTAACATGAACTTTTTCTATTTTTACAAACAAGTCCCTAAATGAAATTTTCATCAAAAATCACTTTACAAAACATGTTTATATATCAACAACGACTCATAATCTATCAGTAAACATCACAAACCATATAAAAGCATTCATGGGATAACCCTCAATCTTTAAAAGCTTTACAAATTGATCCCTGGGCTAGCTAGATTAAGCTACAACGATCTCGAAAACATAAAATCATTAAAAACTAACCTTAAAACACCAACATGCATGAGCTAGACTTAGTCGAACTTTCAAAGCACCAAAAAGGGTGTTTTTCCTTCAACCATTTAGTGGAGAGAGACCCTTTAGAAAGATGATATCTTCTTTCCTTTGTTTAATTTTAAGTTAATTTATTGAATTACCTTTGTAACCTTTTACCATCAACATTAAAATCCATTAAAATCATGCCCATAATTATCATAAAAGTCCATTTACTTTCATTTTCATAATCATTTAACCCTTTTTAACTTATAGAACTCAACTTTGCACCTTTTACGATTTAGTTCTTTTCACATAATTAATCATGCAAGCATCAAAATTTCTTAGGACAGACCTTACTAACATCCCATAGACATTAAAATAATAATAAAATGATAAAATAAAAATTTACTAATCGAATTTGTGGTCCCGAAACCATTATTCCAATTTCACTAAAAGTGGGCTGTTACATTATTGTTACATTGAATTATTTATTTAGAAATTTGTTAGGATTGAAATATTATGGCTCCTACAAAATTTAGGCAAACAATGGAAATGGAGCCATTGATGGTTCAAAATCCGACCACTTTTCCAAATCGAAATGTTGAAAAGAATTTTAACGAACTTCAAGGAAAAACACTTATTTTAGAGAGGGATTTGATCCGTTGATGATTTTATGTAAAGAAGTATGGACTTTGGTTAGATATCATCGATCAAAGTATTTTTGGACAATCCCAAAGGATAATGTGTTGGTCCTTGTTATTGAAGAATTCTACGCATCTTTATGGGACCACGAGTCTAGAAACATCAAAAGACATATATGGGATACAGTACTTGTGCAAGGGAAAGAGATGAGAGTAACCCCTCGAATAATTTGTGAATTTTATAATGCTCCATATTATGAAAACGATTTCATCGATGAAACTGACTTAAAATATTTTAGAGACATAAATATGGATAGTATTATAAACATTTTAACTGAAGGAAAGGGTGAATGGAAGCATCATGTAGGTACTAATATCCCAGTATCTTTTCATCAAGCCATTATGTTTCCTGATGCTAAGATGTGGATTCAGTTTATTTGCACACGAATTCTACTTACTTTAAATGTTTCTAACGTTAATACCTTTAGAGCAGTTTTACTTTATGCTATTTTGTAGAAAAAACAGGTTTGTGTTGGAAAATAGATCCACCAGAACATGGGATTATGCATTAGTAGCTAGAAAATGGGAGTGTTCTTTCCCAATCTAGTGACGACTTTATGGAAAAAGGTAGTTGTACCTATGATATCAACTGAACAGTCGTTGAAACCATCACGAAGTATCATTAGAGACACCTTATTCCAGCAATACATCGAGCTACGGGCCAAACAGATCAAAGATGGGAACATAGCAAAAAATGACAGCTGCACCCACCTCATCACAAAGGTTGGCACAAGCTCAATAAGATGTTGGTGAAAACAATTATCCAAAGTTAGATTGGATGATTCAATGGATGCAAGAATCGGTTCCAATTTTCAAGAGTTTGCTAGGTAAAAGAACATACGAGTCCCAAATTATACATCTGATATGTTCGGGCTGACAAATATGGAACAAGACGAAGAAGCACAGGAAAACGAAGAGGAAAGAGAAGAAGAAGAGGATGAGGAGATGGACAACGAGGAAGACGATTGAATGATTTTTTTAAAAAATTTGTATTAATTTTGGATGATTGAAATTTAGACTTTATAGGAGTAGGATTAATAAGTAGATTTCCTTCCTTATATATTATTGGGCTACATATTGAAGACAGTGTGTCAACTAAAGTGTAGGGGGTAACATATAAAAATTCAAATTTTTACATGTTCTTTTGATTTTTCTTATCTTGTGTGTGCATGAGCTTATAGAAATACAAGTGATTGGTTAGGAGCATGTACATAGGTTGCTTGTGTTAATGAATAAATTTGGCATGATGATAGGAGATTTTAATTTTTTTTTTAGTACACTACTAAAGTTCTATATGTTACACTGTAAATAGGTATTAAGGTATCATCTATACGAAGAGATATAGAAAATACAAGGAAATGAGCATGCTAGTTTGAATGAGGTTGAATTTGTATTTTTTTGGTTGATTAAATTTATGCATGTTGAGATATTTAGGGATGACCTAAGGCATTGTTTGGAACACATTAAGAGTAAAAAACCTGTCTTGTCTATACTTCACTTATAGTACCAATTTTCAGCCTTTTGACACTTCTTGATGAACCGCAATATAAACCCCGAGCCTAAAAACATTTATTTGTATGTGCCTTTTCTTTTTGGTCTTGTATCGCAAGATTATAAACATCTTATATAGGCACTATAAGTTAGCCTATTGTGTGAAACAAAAAGAGAATTGGTACGAGTAGAAAAAGTCTTAAACTAGCGAAGAAGCATTCATGAGTGAGATGTATTAAAGAAGGGGAATGTCACTAAGTCACAAAAGAGAGAAAAACTCGTTCATTAGTGCACAAAAAACTCGTAAGGCTAACCATAATTACTATGTCATGCTATGACTTCCTATAGACGGAGAGACATAGAAGGTGAGAGAAGGAGAAATATGGCGGTGAGCTGGTAAGGGTCACTAAGAGGGAAGAGTAGGGATCAATACGATGTGTCAAACTATTTTTGTATTTGTATCCTTTTGATGCTTACTGATAACTCATGAAAAGAGTTATATTTCAAGCCTTTAGATTGAATTAATTGTTTGTAATTAAGTAAAATATGTTTGCATTTTTAGATATTTTTAGAAAATTACATAACAAAGCTTGGATTGTGCTATAAATGCTATTATATGTTACTTCTATTTTAGGGAAGAAATGTGTTTTTTATGCTTGACAGCAGCTACAAGATGAAAAAGAGTAGAAGAATGAAGGAAGTGAAATATTGCAATGATAAAATGCTGGTTAGATTGCAACACGAATGCCATAGAAATTCTATGAAGATGATGCAGCACTATGTCCACATCACTCTCAGCTAGCTATACTTGTACCAAATAAACCACCCTGAAAAAGAAGAAGCAAAAGGTATGTGCTAAGAGGGAGGGACCTACCCTATAAAGAAGGAAAGCGAAAAGAGAAAAAGAGAATCATTGAGAGAGAGGAGAGTTTAGAAAATAGTTTTTCCTCTCTGCAGAAGGTTCTCGTGAAATCTCAGGGAAAGAGAGGAAAAGGTAGCAGCTTACTGAGCAAAAGAATTACAAACGCAAGGAAGGGGAAGAGAAATCTGCCTTGGGTTTTGCATCAAATCTCATTTTTAGAGTGAAAGCTAGAGTAGCGAAAGCTCCTTATAGTTCTGCCTTTATTTTCTCATTTGAACACTGTGATTCGTGAATTAAAACAATGATGTTGAAAGGTTTTGTTATGGATTTGAATGTTCAACCATAAGCTAATTCTTATTGGGTTGGAATTATTTGGGTGAATTTTTATTATCTTTAATGCCCATGGTTTGATGTTGAGTAGGATATTGTTCCATTCGATTTGTGCTTATTTGAATTGCATGCATGCAAGCCCTAGACATAGATGACTATATGTTATTAGATTTGATTTAGTTCTTAAAAGATTAATTCAATTGGATTATAATCAGTTGATACAGACAAGTATTCAAAAGAATATTTGGAGCATTCTAGTTGTAGAAGTTACAATCTGTACAGGGAAAGGGAGAAAAAATTGGATATCATTTTTGAGTTCTATCGACATACAAAAACTCAGAATGATAGCTCAAAGTCTGGCTTTCAAAAGAAGCAGATTGCAGAAGCGATTCTCTAAGTAGTAGAATGGTCATGATTTTGCCATGGCATTATTATGTTATAAAAATAAGCCCAGGTAATTCCAACCTTTATCATTCAACAGTACAAACTCTTTCTCACTTATTCTTTGAGAATCGCCACATCATTTTAATTTCCTTAACATATTTTTATTAATAATTGATTTTATTAATCCATTCATTACATTTCTTAACAATTAATCACATGTTTCTTTTGCACAGTTTAATTAGTCAATTTCATGGCAATAGCATAACCAATTATTGTAGTTAATTTAGATCCCTGTGGAAATGATACTCACTCATCACTTTATTACTTGATTCGGCATGTATACTTACACATTCACACGTGACACTTACTATTTTTGAATTCTATACCTGTCCTAAGCCTTAGAACATTACAGGTTGAAAAGCCTTATGTGACCTAAATATCCTTATACATGAATGGACATAATACTGAACATTCACATAGACGACTATTTGTCTTCTACTAGGATAATCAAAGTACGTGTATGATTTTTTGATGGATTCCTATAGGGGAAAACCTTAATACTTGTAGATTTTGTAACATACTGAACTTAGATGTTTGTGATCAAAAGTGCTAACTCAACTAGTCATCATGTTGAACTTGTTAGTAAACATGAAATACCCAAGTCATATGCCCCAAAATCAATACTTGTAACATACTTGCTCAAGGGTCGTCACTTCATTTTGTAAAATTTTTTTATTTTGCTTAAGGACAAGCAATGACTTAAGTGTGGGGGAGTTTGGTCTACCATAATTTGACACTACAGATTAAAATAGTTTTCACATTTAAGGAGCTTGAATACAATCATTTTTGTTATGTTTTTCATTCAGTTTCTTTATTTTTTTTTACATTCAATAAAATGTGCACATCGAGTCTTTTATTAACTTTAAGGGCTGAATGAGGCCTAAAGGAGAGCTAACAAACTTTCTGAGTGTGCAGGAGACCATTAAAGGGCATTTTGGGTCAATACTTGACGCTATGTCGCAACATAGGGGATCCAATGTCACAACATAGAGAGCAGAATAGAGAAAGTGAGAAACTACCTTCCAAGTCGCGACATAGGCTGAGGGTGTCGCGACATACCCCTGAAGATGGCTACAGAGGAACATGTTGGTTGCTACGTTGTGACACAAGTACTGGTGTGTTCTGACATCAACTCTATCATGGGAATAAAACACGAAACAGGGACATTTTGGTTTGCACAATCAAACTTTAAGCTCAGGAACATTAGCTAACCTAGGGTTAAGGACGACAACCACCTGAAAGCTATAAATAGGTCTCTTTAGCACATGTAAAAGATGTCTAAGTTTTAACCTAGTTTTCTTCCTTTAAATTTAGTCTTGTTTTCTTTCCTTCTTATGTTTTCCTAGTTTTAGTTATTTACTTTCTTCAAAAGATTTGATTGTAAAGGAAAACAACTTCTGTGGATTCGTGGTTATTATCAATATCAATCGGGCTTTTCTTAAACTCTCTATTACAATAAATTTATTATGATTAATTCTTCCATTTATTCCATTTTGTTTATGAAATCCATGAGGAACTAATCCTTCTATGGGGATTAGCAAGTGGAAGCATGATCTCTTAACTGTTTGGTAGGCTTCTTCAACGGATCAATTGTTTGGGAAAGGAAGAACGTGAAACAAACCCTAGGCCTGACAACCTCAAGGAGTCATCAAAGTGGGAATTAACCCAAAATTGGTATTGCCCATCAGTGAACACGTTGACCCCAAACCAGTTTAGACTGTAATAGTCTATTTTTCAGTGGTGTTAGAAATAGTGGTTTTGGGGCCACCAAATCTGACAACTAAGTTCGTCAATATTATATTGAATATTTACGAGTTAATTGGGACTTTGAAAAGGTTTTTGATATAGTGATTTTTGTTTTATAAGCAATTTATTAAGTTTAAGTAGTATGACATTAAGGTCAAGTGGTTTTAAAAATTGAGGTATCGAGACCTCATTTATATAAACTGAGCCGTAAATATTTTTACAAATATTTAAGAAGTATAATTAAGGTAATATTAAATTTTTTGGAAAATTTTAACGTTTCGATAGTTAATTAAGCAACAAGGACTAAATCGTAAAAGTTGAAAAAGTCAATTGCTATTAGTTTAAAAGTGTTAATTGAGTAAAGAAATATAATTAGGTGGCCTTATTGTGTAAATTAGCCATCCTAAAGATAATGGGACATTGGATGTTTTAATTTCTTTTAATTATAAAGTTTTATATGTTATTTTATTAATAAAATAAATAAAATGTTCATAAAATAAAGAAAACATGATAGTTTTCTTCCCCAATTTGTTTTTTTCTTCATTGAACCACCATAGGAAAAGCTTCGAGCTTCGGTTCTTCTTTCGATGATGCATGGTACGACATTTCTCATCCAGTTTTAATAATTTTTATGTTTTTGAGATTGTTGCAACTAGGTCCAGCTAGCCCGTACCTTCGATTTTGAAAATGCTAAAGATTTTGAATGTTTCCATTGATGAATCTTGTGATTTTTTATATTAGATGATGAATTTGGAATGTTTATTTACATTTAAAAGTATTTTGTTAAGTGATTTTGATGAATTTTTCGATTAGGGACTAATTTGTTAAATTAATAAAAGTAAAGGGTTTAATGTGAAATTGTTGCATAAATGGGATGTTTTGAATGCTATTAACATTTTGATAGCTTGAGTTTGTATTAAAAATGGTTAATTTGCATGTTTTGGGCTAAGGGACAAAATTGAATAAAAGTAAAACTTTAAGGGCAATTTTATAAAATGTAAAATTGACCAAATTGCATGAAATGAATTTTTTTTATTGCCTACATTAATATATTGAATGAAATTTTTAATTTAGATCAAGATCGGGTAGAAAATCAAGGAAAATGGAAAATTACCAAAATGCCCCTAAACCTTGGTATTTTTGCAATTTAGCCAGGTAAGTTCATGAACTATAATATGTATATTGCTGATTAAATTGAATGTTATTATATGAATTTTATTGAAAATTAATCAATATATATATGTTATTATACAATTTAGCTTATAATGAAACGAAGAAAATTCAACGACTATTGAGTCTCATTTGAACAGTAGGAATATATAGGATACAAATGACATGTCATTAGTGGTTACCGTGTTTTGGGTGCTGGTCTTGTATGTCCTACCGGTGGCTAAGTTTTTGGCATGTGTTTCGATTACTTGACAGCTTGTGTGAGCAGCACCGTGTAACTATGTCCTAACTGACAACTTATGTGAGCAAACCCATATATGGCTCAAGAGAGAGCACTAATATGAGATATGTGATAGTAATGGCTTCGACCACATGTTGGCACTTAGTGTGTGAGATTTCATGTATCTGATATTATTCTTATTAGTGTGCGAGATTTCATGTATCCGATATTATTCTAATGGTTAAACAGGAAATGTTCTGTTACGAGACGATATGAGTTCGATACGAACTAATACAGGTATATACATGAAATACATTGAAATAATGGTACATGATATATTAATATATTGAAATGGATGATATATGTATATGATGAAACAAAGAAGAGAATGGTATGTATTATGATATGTACATATATGAATATCTTTGATATGTTGATACATGAAAAGTATGTAAGTTAAGATCAGTAATAAACTCATGTGTGACAAGTTGAGAAAATAAGGTTATCAATGTTGAATTTATATGAAATATGTTCAAGTATGCTAACATGTGTTGTTGTTTGATGCTTAGGTAAGTGCCAAGTTGTTGGTTGAATGATATTATGTTTACTTATAAGTTGTATTAAAATGGTAAGTGCTCAAATGAAAATATGCTTGTACTCATGAAAAAATGGTAAGGTTTAAATTATGCAATTTCTTATGAAATGGCTTATCATGTGATTAATTCCAAAAGAGCTATGTTTAAATGCACTAGCTTGTGGCTATGGTTGAAGATATGCTTATGTCTTGTGTGTTATGTATATGGAACGGGTGTGGAAAGTAATGAAATGCAAATGAAAATAAAGAAATTTGGAAGGGTTTAAAGTTGTTTAAAATCCTACTATGCTAGGGATAATATGTATAAGTGATGTTGTGGATTTACTCATTTTGTGACTTGTTGAATATGGTTTCATGAATCGTCTGGTATCGATATATGATTATTCTTGATATGTATAAAATTCATATTAGAAATGGATTGATCTGATTAAAGTTTATACGAGCTTACTAAGCATTCATTGCTTACGTAGTTAATTTTCTTTACTTTTTAGACTATCGGAAGCTCGATTGGGTTGGAAGCTCGTCGGAGATTTATCACACTATCCAGCGATTATATCGGTAGATTTTGATGTATTGGTTAAGGTTATAATGGCATGTATAGGTAT
The DNA here is from genome assembly GCF_025698545.1 of Gossypium raimondii. Classification (NCBI taxonomy): domain Eukaryota; kingdom Viridiplantae; phylum Streptophyta; class Magnoliopsida; order Malvales; family Malvaceae; genus Gossypium; species Gossypium raimondii. Next base: position 32,638,136 of record NC_068576.1, on the reverse strand, counting down.
TTTGGCTAATGTTGACATATGTGTTTTGGTTGTTGATATGGTCCTTTGGTTTGACTTGACTTGTGGCATTTTGGTAGTGTAACGAATTTAGTTTTGGCTTGTAAATATTAGCCTTAAAATGCTGAATGTTTGGTATGCTACATTTGAATGATGGAAGATGAAATGAGAGTCTAAATAGACATATTGTTAATGTCTTGTGGCATATGTAAATGTGGTGAATTGGTACTTTGTTATGAATGACTTATATGACTATTGATGCTAGTAGTTGAATGGTATACTTAGTACCATTTGATATGTTATGGTAAGTAAATTCAATGGTATGTAATGATGCAAACTTAGTTAGAAGTTAATTAATTATTTTGACCAAATTGAGTACATTGTTATACATGATTTAATGTTGTCATCTGAGGTGCCTTTGGGCATATTGGTTGGATGTTATTATACCATAGGTGTTTAGCTTGATTATGCATTATTTTGGTGCCTTTTGATGGCTTATGTATATGTGCAAAAGGGACTATAGGTACATGTTGAAAAGGGTGAGAAAAAAGGCTTGTAAAATGGCCTATTTTCGTCCACACGGGCAGAGACACGGGCGTGTGTCTCAGTCGTGTGTGACACACGGCTAGGCAGAATGGCCGTGTGTCCCTTGTAGTATTCAAATGGTTGCAAGTCAGGTTTTACACGGCCTACCACACGGCCTGGCACAGGGGCGTGTAAGGTTATTTCGAAGGGTACACGACCTAGCACACAAACGTGTGGCTTGGCTGTGTGACCCAAGTCAGTGAGTTGCACAGGCATGGACAGGGACTGGGACATGGCCGTGTGTCCCTATTTCGAATGCCCACACGGCCTAAGACACAGGCGTGTCTCTTGGCCATATGACCCTTGTAGTTTGTAAATTTTCTTATTTTCCCTGAAATTTCTATATGTTTCTGATTTAGTCCTGATTTGTTTCCAATATGTTTTTGGGGCCTCGAGGGCTCGTATAAGAGACAATATGTATGATATTGATTGGTTTTACTGTGATTGATGATATGAAGTAAATTTTTTAAAATTTTTATATTTCTCAAATGCAAACTCTGGTAATGCTCTATAACTCTATTCTGACGACGAATATGGGTTAGGGGTGTTACATGGATTGTAAGGTCAGAAGATGTTCTTGTTGACTCGTCAGAAGATCCTAATAGGCTAGTAACTAGTTGATTGACAAAGAACCCAAGATTACAGTTAATTGAGATTTCTAAAGCAAGCTAACCACCCATCTTCAGATTTGATTCACTTTATTTCTCTCTATCTCTTGCAATTTTACTCTTTTTATGTTATTTTATTTCCTTAGTTTAAGAAACCCTAAAATTATCTCTTATTTTACTTTTGTACTATAACTGACTGAAAGTATTAATTATATCTTTGATTGTTTAGGTTAAGATTGATTTAGTACTCACCTCCCTTGACTACGATCCTCAGAGTACTTACCTACTTTGCTATAAAATCTATATTACAACTCAACTCGTATTATTGTGGATACTGCCTTGTAATTTTTCATTCTATTGTAGTATTCACACTCTATATGTTAGTATGTCCGAAGGCAGTCAATCCATAGCAAAGAGGCAAGCTACACTTAAGGGTAAGGTAAAGCAACTTAAGCGGGCTACAAAGAAGTAATTAGAAAAATATCTAAACTATGCAGAATTTAGTCCGCGGAGAGGGCTTGGGGCCATGTTAATTATACCTATGGGTGGAAGGTGAGTAAGTTATACGAGATTATGAAAAGGAAAGAGTCTGCCACAGACTATGTAGATTGAGAACAATCAATAAGGGCCTCTAGGAAGGTAAATCAAGCGGCTGCCTTAATAAGCATAATGGTGGAAGAAAGGATTTAAGGAAAAGAAATGATAGAGTCCGTAGAAATGGAGGGACAATTAGAGGAACTTTCAAGACTGAATGAAGATTGAGAGAATGACCAGAAAGAAATCGATCAATAATCTATCTGCCAGTGGATAGGATCAGGAGGAGGATAAGGTCCACTACTATAGCTTAAGAGAAATGTTCCTAATGAACAAGGAGTTCATTGTGATTATTACTATTGAACTGAATGCTCGACAAGGTGGGATACATTTTTGTAATGAAAAAATTCACTAAGTTCATTTGAGCTGACAAAGGTTTTAACCTTTGCTTGTAGGACATCCAAAACAAGGAACTTAAGGAGGGACCGAGCTAGATCAGGTGGAATGAATGAACATCGAAGGAAAGAGTCATGCACATAGGCAGGGGTACCTTTAGGGACTTCACCAATGGGGCAAATATGTTGTATCCAAATAGTTCTTTAGAGTTCCAGAGTTGAAACAATGAACTTTTATTTTAAATCTTATAGAATCTGTTGTACAAATTTTAAGTAAATAGGAAATATAGTTTGATATTAAGAAATGAGTGAATTTTGGGTATATATAATAGCCTGATTAAGTTGCGACGCCTGCACCCAGATTCAACGAACAAGTCATATGAGAGTGTTATAGAAATTGTACCTATGTTTTCAGGTAAGTAGATTCTTGATTTTTTGGGTTTTTAACCAAATGATCTTTTCCGCTATTCTCGTACCACGAACTGCTTCAAGTGTGGGCTCGAATCAATTAAATCAAAACATAGAGCTAGAAAAAGTTTTCGTTTCTCTTTAGGGTGGAAACGAAAAATCTCTCTTCTTTATTAAACACTAGTAGAACTATTATTCTAGAAAAATATATATTTAATAGTTGAGAATAAATTCTCTTTATTTTTTAGTAGAGTAACAATTTCTCAAAGTTGTCTTTATAGCTTTACCAGTGCCGTCTATTTATAGGAACAGAAAGTAGAACCCTTGTTGAGATGTAGTGGTTTATTTCAAATAGAAAAATAACTTCCAAACTAGAGTGGAAGTATGATGGATGACATACCCTTGAATTCCTATTAGGGTTGCCAAGCCTTCATATTACATGAAGGAATTTTTGGCCTCTCTCATATTGGGTCAAATTACGAATACTTCTCGGACTTTTTGAACTAGTGCTTTGTAATTTGATCTAGCCTGGTTCTATTTTTCTATTTTCCAAAATAAATTTCAATTTATTTATGTGAAATAATTTTCTCATCCCAATTTTACCCCAAAAAAATTATGACGATTTCACCCTTGGTAAAATTTCAAGAAATTATGTTTAATATTTCACCACTCAACATGTTCATAATGACCAAATGGTTTATTTTCATTATCGGGCTTTAAAACAACTCAAAAACATAAACTCAATTTTCTGATCATCTCTGAGTAATTCATGTACATTTACAAATGAATCATTTCTCATTTCCATTTCAATTTCTCTTTTGAGAAAATGACATTAATTTCCAAATGATTTCATTTCTCCATTTTTTAGAAAACCATAATGATTTCAAAATGTTTTCCATTTCTCTATTTCTACTAATTTTGTTCATTTATATTCAAACACGCAATTCATTTCTATTTTCAACGGGCTAGTGGAAGGACCGATTGGACATATGTAATTAGGGTTTAAATTATTTATATGTAAGTTTCGGCTTTTCGCCTATTAATTATAAACTCATTTGGTCATGAAGTCATTCCACTAGAGTATTGTGACTAAGCTCTCCCTAACGACATACGATTATGAAAGTAACTACTCAATCCTCATCCAATGACCTTATCATAAGTGTATTACCCTTTTAGGATATTCTTGATCTCTTTGGGATAATATTCGCACTCCTAATACGATCCTATTTTATCTCATTGTAAGCATTACATCTTCCTTCACTAAAAGTCAATCACTATCAAATAGTGATCAATTCATTCGTCACAAAGACATATAACCCATGGCCACGTTTACTTTTCATCAACCAAATAATGCTACTTAGAGGATATCATTTACACATGTCTCAGGCTATGAGTTCCACTATTGTGAATGATTCTACATACTTAGAAATCATACACCCAACGTAGCAGCTCTCAGTTCCTTATCTATTTAAACTTAGGCTTTTACTTACATTAAAGTGTACAAGTCACGTATACATATTCTGTCATCCACTTAGGATTTAGGTATGCCACACTCTAAATGTCAAAACTAAATAATTCAATAAATGGTTTTAGGATCTATTCTTCTTGGGACCAGTCCGATGTATGTCGGTTCAGTCAATCACATATATGTCTCTATCTTTTAGGAGTCATCCGCTCCAATGCCCCAGACAAAACATATCCCCAACTAGACTTGATATATGACATATTAATATGTTCATCAGTTTGCTCATTTCCGATTAGACTAAGGATATGCTTAGGCTCGTATTTCTATATTACGATCCAATCACGTAATATCGTTTAATATTAGTTAAACATTATACAACTAGTGAGTAACATTTGTTTCCATTTTTCTTTGCATGCAAAGACCATTTGAGGAAAATATACAAAGTATTAATGTAATTCACGAATAATTTTATTAACCAATCTTTTCGAAAAATTACAAGTGTACTTAGACAAAAATACTACACTTAGGGCACCGGATCCAATAGGGATAGCAAACCCTAGTTTCTTTCACTAGGGTTTTCGCCCCACCTACTTCTAATTAGACTAGGAGTTCATTTTTCTATTGAAATAGACTAATACAACTCAACAAGGATTTTACCTCTCCCCCTATAAATAGATGGCACTGTAAGGCTGAATACAAAACTTTAAGACATTATTATTATGCCCAAAAATAGAGCCCTTTTTCTCTAAGTATTGATTATATTTTTCTAAATAACAATTTTGTCGCTTTCTATTAAGAGAGATTTTCTTTCACACTGAAAGTAAAGAAAACTATTTCTTTCCTATGTTTAATTCGAATTGTTTAAGCCCACACTCGAAGTAGTTTGTGGTACAAGAATAGAGGAGAAGGTTGTTTGGTTGAAAGCCGATAACAACAATGATCCATCTTGTAACACCCCTAACCCGTCTCTGTAGCCAGATTAGGGTTATAAAGCATTACCAAACAATCGGAGTACATTTATCATCATGACATTAAATAAATGAATCTTATTAAAAACCAATCAATCATATACATTTCGTCCTTAAATCGAGCCTTCGAGGCCTTAAAAATAGCTTAGAAACAATTCAGGACTAAATCAAAACAAAACAGAAGATTTAAGAAAAAATTGCAAAAATTGGAAAATTGGGGTCATACGGCTGTGTGGCCAGGCCCTGTGACATAGCCCAGGCCGTATCACAATCGAATAAGGGACAAACGGCCATGTCCTAGCCTGTGTCCTCACTCGTGTAATTCACTGAGTAGGGTCACACGGTCGTGTGCTAGGCTATATTACTCACTGACTTGAAGCACTAAGAATTTTCAAATGACACATGGCCATGTCAGCAGGCCGTGTGTGACACATGGCCATGTGACAGCCCGTGTCCCATACCGTGTAATCCAAAAATTGACCCTAAATTCATGACATTTGAAGACCAAACCATATCTAACCAACCATTCTATTTGAGCACACATTCAAGGAGTTTAAAATTCAAACACACCTAAACATACGATTTCAAACATCCTAATTCATTTAACCAGTATGCCATTCAAAGGCACCACAATTATACCAAAACCACCACAATTGTACCAAAACATCATTTACCAAAACAAGTCAATATTACCATATTCTAAGCATACTAACCTAGTTTCATAACTACCAAATAACATCACATATGACCATTTGCGTATCACTATAAACATACCGACAAGGACCTTATACACAAGCACATAAAAGTGATAAAAATGACATAACTTGGCAAGGTATTAAGGTTCATCAAACAAAACATAAACTTCAAAGAATATACATACCAAATCACCATTAACACAATCATAAACTACCATTACAAAAGATCCTATACATGTCATTATTAAACTTGGCCAAAATACTCAACAACTACCGAAATGGTTGCCGGATAATGTGATAGGTCTCCAACGAGCTTCCAACTGATCGATCTTCCAATTAACTATAAAACCAAGGAAAATAACTACGTAAGCAACGAGTGCTTAGTAAGATCGTATAATCTTAAACATAACTTACCATTTCATTAATACAATTCATAAATTAAGCATAAATCATTACCAATGCAATAAACTTAGTATAAGCCTATACAACATCATTAAACTCACAAGTTAGTACACATGTCCATGATTCAAATGAATTCAACCATAAGATAAGTAAATTTCCATGTATAAACACATCATTTAACTCATCCATGTTTTTATAAAATCATGATTTATTCCATTTTCATACTTACCACTTCATTTCCTTTTCTTACCCGTTGAACCATCTAGAATTACATGGAATACTCGAGAATGCTCACACATAGTGTGCCTTTCCATATAACCAAAACCTTTCTTTTACATCAATGCTCACACAAGCTATGGGTCAAAATGTTAGCTACACGATACTACTCACACGAGCTGTGGAGAATCTGCAACAGCTATAAGACCATAGCCATCGGTAGGACATTCAAGACGAGCACCCGAAACATGAAATCCCTAATGACATGTCATTCGTATCCTAAGAATTCTTAAGGTTCAAACGGAATTTTTTATCCATCGATTATTCATAACATTTAACATTTATATTAAAACAACATAGCAAATAGTCAATTTAGCCAACATTAAAACGTACATAGTTCATACAAACTTACCTGGATAACTAGGGCGTAGAAGTAGAAACGAACACTAATCCAAAGCTTTAACTTTTCCTTGAATTAAGCCCGATTGTGGTTTATCTTGATATGCAAGATGGAAGCTTAGTCGAATTCTCTAACCTTATTTTGATGATTTTTTCGATGGAAGATGTCAAATGAGGAAGAAGATGATCATAATTTCTTTAGTTTATTTTCTATTCTTTTGCTAATTACTTGATTTATAACTTAAAACTAACATAATCATGTCCAAATTTTTCCACTAACATTACGGATGGTATAATTACCAATCAAGTCCATTAACTTTCCTTTCCATAGCCATTTAATCCTTTTAACTAATAGAATTCAACTTTTACACCTTTTACGATTTAGTCCTTTTTGCTTAATTAACTATTTAAACTTAAAAATTTCATAACAAAATATTAATACGACTTTAATATAATCTCGTAGACATTGAATAAATACTAAAATAATAATTCACTCATCAAAATTATGGTCCCAAAACCATTGTTTCTGACACCACTGAAAACAGGTTGTTACACGTCTAGTAGAAAATACAAGTGCGATTTTGGTAAATGGTTTATTTTTATAAATATCACAAACCGAGTCAATTTTTCAAAATTTTTATTTTCCATTGTGCAAGAAAACCGTTTTCGAACTAGATTTTTTCCAATAGCTACATATTTTAAAATGCGTATACTCAATGCACCAGCTTTTAGTTCCTTATCTATTTGAACTCAAGCTTTTACTTACATTAAAGTATACGAGTCTTGTTTACATAGTCCATCGTTTACTCAAGATTAAGGTATGCCACACTATGAATGTCACAAGCGAATAAATCCATAAACAAATTCAAGATCTATTCTTGTTTGGTCTTGTCTAAGTTACTATCAGTCCAATCAGTCACATCAATATTTCTATCTTCTTAGGGTCATTCTCTGATGCCTAAGACAAGGCATCTCCCTAGTTGGACTTGGTAGATAACATATTAGTCTTTTAATCGGTTTGCTCATTTTCGATCAAACTAAGGATATGTTTAGGTTTGTCTACTAATATAAGTTATCTTTCTTTATCATGACTCGACCACATAATACCACCTAGTATTAGTTAAACATTAGACAAACAATGAGTCAATATTTGCTTCTATTTTCCTTTCCATGTAAACTTTATGTTATTTTGCTTTAGTTATATATCATGTGGGTTGCATCATATATATGCTCGCTTCAAAATATTCGTTCAAGAGCATTGTCTTAAAATCCATTTGCCAAATCTCATAATCAAGAGACACCCAAATGGATAACAATATGTGAATTGAGTTGAGCATGGCAATAAGGAAGAAGGTTTCTTTATAATTAATACCTTCTTTCTGAGGATAACCTTTTGCTACAAGTCAAACCTTGTAAGTTTCCATTTTTCCATCCACATTTCTATTCTTCTTGTAGATCCACTTAAACCCTATGTGTTTTATCCTTTCCGATAAGTCTACAAGTTTTCTCACTAAGTTGGAATCCATAGAGTCCATCTAAACTTTCATAGCTATTTCCAAGAGCTTGGAATCATCACGCTACATATTTTCATCATATGAGAGTGACCTTCTTATTTGATAGACTCAGTGTTTAAAACAGTTCTACCATATTGGAACAACTTAGGCCTGCGAGAGACCCTCCCACTACGATGAAGCACCTTATGTTGCTGATTGTTTACATGTTTACTATTAGAAGTTGGCTCTGGAATCATTTCCATAGGGCTTGTGTATTTCCCAAAAGTTCTTCAAGTACTTCTTTTCTTCAAGGTTTAAATTCATTCATGTAACTTTGCTCAGGGTGAGTATCATGAGTTGGCACTATCACAATTTTCTCTTTCAGGTTATAAAACAAACCACCCCTTTTTCCTTTTGGATATTCCACAAACATGCACAATTTTGCCTGTGAATTTAACTTCCTTGCATATTTATCTAGTACATGGGTCGAGCATCCGCAAATCCTTAAATGATTTAAACTTGGCTTTCTACCATGCCATAATTCGTATGGAGTTTTAGATGTTTTCTTAGTTGGTACATCATTTAGAATATAACATGTCATTTGCAATGCATATCCCGAAAAGATATTTGCAGCTTCGAATAACTTAACATTGAACCAAACATGTCTATCAATGTTTGACTTCTTCTCTCTACCATGCTATTCTATTGTGGAGTTTATGATGCAGTTAACTAGGATATAATCCCTTTCTTTATGAGATACCTTAAGAATTCATCTGAAAAATATTCCCCACCTGGATCAGAACAAATGGACTTTATGGGTAAAACTTAGTTGTTTCTCCACTTCTGACCGAAACTCTTTGAATTTATCAAAGGTTTCACTCTTGTGGTGCATTAGGTACATATAACTATGTATGGAATAATCATCAATAAAGGTTACATAATTCTCGTAACCACCTCTTGAACTGATGTTCATGGGGCCACATATGTTAGCCTGTAAAAGTTCTAAGGGATTCACAGCAATCATCCCTTTTGTATTAAAAGATTGCTTGATAATCTTACCTACCAAGCAAGATTCACATTGTAACAGTCTGTTTTTCAGTGGTGTCAAAAATAGTGATTTTGGGACCAAAATTTCGACGAGAGAGCCTGTAGAAATACTTAGTTAATATTTATGAGTTGAATATAATATAATAGTGAATAGTGATTTGATTGATTTTATTAATTGGTCAGTTAGTCAAGGTACAACTGGTGCGTACTGAAAGTCAAGTGGTTTAGGAAAATATGGTTCTGGGACCTCGTTTCAGTAAACCGAGGCCAAAAATATTTCTATTCAATATTTGCAAAGTTTTTATATAGGTATATTAAATTTTGGTCTAGGAATTTTAGTGATTAAATGGCTTCTTAAGGTATAAGTACAAAATTGTAAAAACCATAAAAATTTGATTTTTATGGAATTTTAGTTTATCAAGGGGTTAATTAAGTTTGGTCAAGGTAATTAAGTGATAATAACCACTTTTAAAGAAAGTGGGACGATTGGTTTTGGTTGAAATTAATATATGTGTTAAATTAATTAAATAAAAAGTTATAATAATATATGGTAAAGATTAAAAACATTTTGTCATCTTCCCCGACCCTTTTATTTGTCACCATTTGAACTAAGAAAGATTTGAAGAAGCCATAGTCGATTTGTTTCAAGCTTTCAAGCCATGCATGTAATGTGACAGCCTATTTTTAATGAAATCAAAACAGTGGTTTTGGAACCATAAACTTGATGAGTAAATTATTATTTTATTATTATTTTATGTCTATGGGATGTTAGTAAGGTCATATTAAAATTTCGTCAAGAAATTTTATTGTTTGCATGGTTAATTAAGTGAAAAGGACTCAATCGTAAAAAGTACAAAAGTAGAGTTCTATTAGTTAAAGGTGTCAAATAGCTATGAAATTTTAATCTAAGGGACTTGGATGGTAAATAGACCAATGGAGTTGTTAGTGGATGTCTATAGAAATGGTTTTGTTGAACGTTTTTAAAGGCTAATTTGGTAATTAAGTAAATTAAGGTTAAATTAAATAAAACAAAAGTGTCATCTTCTTCATTTCATAAAAAATAACCAACTTTTCCATTGAAGAAGAGAAAGCTTCGGCTAAGCTTGCTTCTGTTGCATGGTATGATTTTGAGTCCCATTTTTTAATGATTTCCATGTTTTTAATGTCATTATAGCTTAATCTAGTTAGCCCAGGGATCAATTTGTAAAACTGTTAAAGATTATGGGTTATGCCATGAATTCTTTTGTCTGATTCCTGATGTTTAATGATAGATTATGAGTCCTTGTTGACAAATAAACAAGTTTTGTAAAGTTATATTTTATGAAAATTTTATTTAGGAACTTGTTTGTAAAAATGGTAAAAGTTCTTGGTAAATTTATGAAGAGGATTAAAATTTTTAAATTTCAATTTATGAGGTTAAGGACTAAACTGTGAAGAGTTAAAATGTTAGGGAAAAATAATAATTTTGCAAAATATGAAATGTGGACTAAATTGAATGCTACAGATATTAAATGGATTAAATTTGTCTATTGAGATCAAGATAGACCACATACAGATCTAGATCGGGGAAAAGCTAAAGCTTGAGATTAGTTCGACTTCATTTTTATACCCTAGTTGTCGAGGTAAGTTCGTATGTACGGATTTCTATATTCATGTTATAGAAGAATGTGTATATATAATGCTATAGAAGAATGTATATCCAAAGAAATGTTATGATGGTTATCAAGTCTCAGTTGAACCTTAGAAATTCGTAAGATACAAATGACATGTCATTAGAGATTTCATGTTTCGAGTGCTGGTTTTGAATATCCTACCAATGACTGAGGTCCTGCATTTGTTGCGGATAATCCACAGCTCATGTGAGCAGCATCGTGTAGCTTACATTCTGATCCACAACTCATATGAGCAGGCCCATTTCACAGCTTGTGTGAGCAATGATGTAAAGGAAAGGTTATGGTTATTTGTTAAGCACACTTTGTGTGAGCTTTTCCGTGTGTCCGATGATATTCTAATTGGTTCAACAGGCATAAAAATGAATTAAAAAGGTTAAGTTTCCAAATGGAGTAATGCATGTGATCATGAAAAGGATTTATGAATCAATGATGTATTTTCTTATGAAAATGGCTTATCATATGGTTAATCCAAAAGAGTTATGCATAAATGCACTATCTTCAGTATTGATGATGATGTTTAGGCTTGTGGTTTGGATTACATTATGTTATTACTTATTTTTATTCAATGAAATGGTAAGTTGTGTTTCATTCTCTATGAACTTACTAAGCATTATGTGCTTACGTTGCTTCTTTTCTATGTATTATAGATTTCAGAAGCTCGATCGGTTTAGAAGCTCGTCGGAGATCTATCACACTATCCAACATAAATATTTGTAATTTTTGAATGTTTTGGCCAAGCTTATAATGGCATGTATAGGTGGACTTATAATGATGCTTAGTTGAATGTTTAGTTGATGATTTCGTATGATAAGTTATTTTGGTTTGGTACATTTGATGCCCTGCTAGTTGTGTCAAAGCGGCTATGTTATTATGCATCCTTGAATGACTCAAATTATATGTGTTGAATTGGTTTGAATATGGTCAAGATATGGTATGTTTTGGGAAAGTATTGAGCTATATGTGGATGATTGAAATGTGGTAACATATACATGTTTAGGTAAGTTTTGGATAAATTTATTGGAGGTGCCTTGAATGGCATATTGGTTAGTTGATTTAGGACTCTTGAATTGGTCATTATATGTATGTTTTGGTAAGGATTTAATGTCTTGGTTTTGTACACAAAATGCTTATAGGTGTATGCATGACTTGGCGATGGAAATGGCTTGATTTCAGGCAAATTTATGTCAACATGACCTGAAACACGGGTGTGTGACTCAACCGTATGTGACACACGGCCTGGCAACACGACCAATTCAAGAGTTATACGAAATGGCGTGTGGGGCTATTTCGAGAGTTATACGAACGTGTGACACGATCATGTGACCCTACTCAGAGAGTTACACGGGTGAGGACATGGGTTGGCACACGATCATGCATCCCTAGTTTGAACGTTACATGGGCTGAGACACAAGCGTCTGTCTCAACCGCGTGAGGCACACGGCCGTGTAACCCCTATTTTTACCAATTGGTTTTAAAGCATTTCTAGGGCCTTGAGAGCTCAATTTAGGGACGATATGTATGTGAATGGTTGTTTTATATTATGTTTATAATGATGTATGAAAGGTATGTTTAAATGTTTTGTTTGTTCGGTAATGCTCTGTAACCCAAATTCAACGACGAATACGGGTTAAAGGTGTTGCATTTAATGGTATCAGAGCTACAATTTAGTCTATTCTTGGACTGAAAGTAGCATGTATGAGTCTAGAAATACATGCCATTATATAGCCGGCGATAGTGTGATAACTCTTGACTCAAATTGAACTATGTTTTCATATAGACAAGATGTCATCCAATCGAGCTGATTCAGATGAAGTAGAAAGTAACGTGCAAGCCTTCATTCATAGGGCAGCGTCTAATACTAGTAGACCTATATCTGAGGGCCGAGGAGGAGAGGCTAAAGAAGCCTTCTTCCAGAGTATGTCCGAGTGGTTTTCAGAGTTCGTGCGAATGAACCCAATGGCTCAACGACCTCTACCCCCACTTGTATCTCAACTGGATTGTATTCGAGCTTGAAGCCTCAGGCTACGTCTGTAGCGAGCATGGGCAGTGTCAGAAACAACAAGCCTGAATGTCAGCAATGTAATAGACAACATTTTGGTGAGTGCAAATAAAAAGCAGGGTCATATTTTAAGTACAATTCTTATGAGCATTATCTTAGAGATTGCCCTGAAAGGTCCGATAAAGAAAATGCTCAGACTATTCGATCGAGTAACATAGCTATGAGAGAGAGACCACCTTGAAACACTGGAAATACGGGTAACAGTCACAGTCGGAGGAAAGATTCTACTATGAGATCGGAGGCACAAGCACCAGCAAGGGCTTACGCAATCCGTGCTCGAGAGGAATGTGATCGCCGTTACATTTTCTATCTTTGATACTAATATTAATGCTTTGATTGACCAGAGGTCAACACACTCATATGTATGCAAAAATTTAGTGTCACATAAGAGAATACCTTTTGAGTCTACTGAGTTTGTGGTTAAAGTAACAAACCCTTTAGGTCAGTATTTATTAGTCAATGAAGTCTATAAAAATTATCCTTTGATGATTCAGGGTTGTAACTTTCCAACAGATTTGATGTGATTCGAGTATGGACTAGTTAATTGTGCATGATGTTGTTGTGAACTGTAGACGAAAGCATATTGTGTTAAAATTTCAGAACGGTGAAAAGCTTTGAATTGAATCATATAGACCGGATAGTACATTTAATGTTATTTTGGCTATGTCAGCACCGAAATATGTTAGAAAAGGTTGTAAAGCGTATCTCACTGATATATTTGATTTCAGAGTTTCAGAGTTGAAGATATAATTGATTCTAATTGTATACGAGTTTACAGATGTGTTTCCAGAGGAATTACCAGGGTTACCACCAATCAGAGTGGTTCAGTTTGCTATTGAATTAATGTCTGGAACATCTTCAATATCAATACCTACGTCTAGAATAACACCTACAGAATCAAAAGAGTTGAAAACACAGTTGCAAGAGTTGATAGATAGGGGCTTTGCTTGGCCCAACTTTTCTCTTTGGGGTGCTCTTGTGTTGTTTGTTAAGAAAAAGGACGGGTCAATGCGATTATGTCTCGATTATCGATAGCTCAACAAAGTCACGATAAAGAATAAGTATCCATTGTCGCGTATTGATGATTTGTTTGACTAGTTGAAAGGTATGACGGTATTCTTAAAGATTGATCTTCATTTTGGTTATTATTAGCTACAAGTTAAAGACTCGGATGTGCCAAAAACTACATTCAGAACTAGGTACGGACATTATGAGTTTCGTATGATGCCATTTGGTTTGACTAATGCACCTGTTATGTGTATAGACTTCATGAATAGAATTTTCAGACCGTATTTAGATAGAATTTTTGTTGCATTCATTGATAACATTTTGATCTATTCATGAGATGAGACAGAGCATGCCCAACATTTGAGAATTATTTCACAAACCTTACGCGAAAAACAACTATTCGCTAAGTTTAGCAAATGTGAGTTTTGCTTTGAGAAGTCTGATTCTTAGAACATGTGGTATTGGCAGATGGTATTAGAGTTGATCCGAATAAAATCTCACTTGTGGTAGACTGGAAGCCTCCGAGAATGTATCTAAAGTCAAAAGTTTTCTTGGATTAGCCAAATATTATAGAAGATTTGTCAAGGTATTGTCGATGATCGCTATGCCATTGACGAAATTGCTTCAAAAAGATTTCAAATTTGAATGGTCTGAGAAATGCCAATAAAGTTTTAATCAATTAAAAGCTTTCTTAACCGAGGCACCTATCTTAGTTTTGCCAAAGTCTGGTAAAGAATTTATAATTTACAGTGATGCTTCAGTGAATGGTTTGGGCTATGTTTTGATACAAGAAGGCAATGTGATAGCGTATGTTTCTCGATAGTTGAAACCACATTAAAAGAATTATTCGACTCAAGATTTAAAGCTCGTAGCTATCATATTTACTTTAAAAATTTGGTGACACCATTTCTACGGAGAAAAATGTCACATTTTCACAGATCATAAGAGTTTGAAATATTTGATGTCAAAGAAGGATTTGAAGTTTAGACATTACAAATGGCTTGAATCGTTGAAAGATTATGATTTGATTATCAACTATCATCCGGGAAAGGCTAACGTCGTTGCTGACACATTGAGTAGAAAATCTATGTTTTCTTTGCGAGCTTTGAGCACACAATTAACGTTGATTGGTGACAGTTCAATTTTAGATGAATTAAAAGCTAGACCGATGTTTTTGCAACAGATTTGCAAAGCTCTGAGATGTAACCGTGTTTTGATCGTAAAACGGAAACAGATTGAGACAACATCTGGTTCAGATTTTCATGTTGGTTCTGATGACAATTTGTACTTTAGAGTCAAAATTTGTGTTCCGAGAACTTTTGATCTCATTTAGAAGATTTTTCAGGAAGCTCACAGTAGTAGCTTATCGATTCATCCTAGTAGTAATAAAATGTACGGTGATTTAAAATAGATGTACTGGTGGCCAGGTATGAAACGAGAGATTTCAGAGTTTGTATCGAACTCCTTAGTCTGTCGGCAAGTTAAAACTAAACATCAAGTACCTTCTAGTTTAGTACAACTTGTGATGATTCTAGACTGAATATAAGAACATGTCACTATGGACTTTGTGTCGGGATTACCTCTATCACCGAGAAAGAAAGATGTTGTGTGGGTCATTATAGATCGTTTGACAAAATCCGTGCATTTTATTCCTATGCGTATAGATTATTCACTAGAGAGATTGGTAGAGTTGTATGTTTCTAAGATTGTTAGATTGCATGGTGTTCTAATTTCTATTATCTCTAATAGAGATCCACGGTTTACGTCTCGATTCTGCAGCAAGTTACATAAAGCTTTGGGTACTTGATTGCATTTTAGCACAGCATTTCTTCCACAGACTAATGGTCAGTCTTAGCGAGTAATTCAGATACTCGAAGATATGCTTTGATGTTGTGTTTTAGAGTCGAAGGTAACTGGGACAGATATTTGCTATTGGTTGAATTTGTATACAACAATAGGTATCAAGCAAGCATTAAAATGGCACTGTACGAAGCTTTGTATGGTCGCAAGTGTCAAAATCTATTATACTGGACTGAGATGAGTGAGAAAAAGTTATTCGATGTTGATTTGATATGGGAAATCGAAAAAAAGGTCAAAGTGATACGTGATAGTTTGAAAGTAGCTCCGGATCGACAAAACCTTACGCTGTTTTGAAAAGAAAAGATATTGAATTTCAAGTCGGCGACAGAGTATTTTTGAAAGTATCACCTTGGAAAGTTCTTTGATTTGGCCAAAAAGGAAAGCTTAGTCCGCTGTTTATCGAGTCATATGAGATCATTGAGAGAATTGGGCAAGTAGGTTACATATTAGCTTTACCGTCAGAGTTACAAAAGATTCATAATGTCTTCCATGTATTGATGTTACGATGGTATTGATCAAATCCTTAACACGTGATTTCACCTGTTGATGTTGAGATACAACCAGATATGATGTACAGTGAAGAATCGATTAGAATTTTAGCTCGAGAAGTTAAAGAATTGAGAAATAAAAGTATAACTTTAGTTAAAGTTCTCTAGCAACGTAATGGAATAGAAGAGGCTACCCAGGAACCCGAAGAAGCTATAAAAGTGTAATACCTGAACTTATTTTATGGTAAAGTTTTCGGGGACGAAAATTCCTTTAGGGGGAGAGTTATAACAACCTATTTTTAGTAAAATCAGAACAATGGTTTTGGTACCACAAATTTGATGATTAAATTATTTATTATTCTTATTTTAATGTCTATGGGATGATAGTAAGGTCATATTAAAATTTCTTTAAGAAATTTTGATGTTTGCATGATTAATTAAGTGAAAAGACTAAATCGTTAAAAGTAAGAAAGTAGAGTTCTATTAGTTAAAGGTGTAAAATAGAAATAAAATTTTAATCTAATGGGATTAGATGGTAAATAGACCAATTAAGTTGTTAGTTGATGTTTATAGACATGGTTTTGTTGAAATTATTAAAGTTTTTGAAGGTTAATTTTGTAACTAAGTAAATTAAGGTTAAATTAAATAAAACAAAAGTGTCATCTTATTCATTTCATCAAAACATAGACGATTTTAGCCATTGAAGAAGAGGACGTTTTGGGTAAGCTTGCTTCACTTGCGTGGTATAATTTTGAGTCATGTTTTTAATGATTTCAATGTTTTTGAGGTCATTTTAGCTTAATCTAGTAAGCCCGAGGATCATTTTGTAAAACTTCTAAAGATTGAGGGTTATGCCATGAATGCTTTTGTGTGATTCTTGATGTTTAATGATAGATTATGAGTCCTTGTTAATAAATAAACAAGTCTTGTAAAGTGATTTTTGATGAAAATTGTATTTAGGGACTTGCTTGTAAAATGGTAAAAGTTCATGGTAAATTTATGAAATGATGGTTGCATGGATTGATTTAAGTCCCTAGATAATTCGACTAGCTTGAGAAGAGGATTAAAATGGTTAAATTTCAATTTATGAGCTTAAGGACTAAATTGTGAAAAGTTAAAATATGAAGGGCAAAATAGTAATTTTGCAAAAATATGAAATGTGGACTAAATTGAATGCTAGGGATATTAAATGGATTAAATTTGTCTATTAAGATCAAAATAAACCACGTAGGGATCTAAATCGAGGAAAAGCTAAAGCCTCAGATTTGTTCGACTTCGTTTTACTCCTTAGTGTTGAGGTAAGTTCGTCTGTACGAATTCCTATATTCATGTTATTCAATTGTATGTCATTATGTATATATATAATGCTATTGAACAATTTATATCCAAAGCAATATTATGATGGCTATCGAGTCCTGGTTAAACCTTAGCAATTCGTAGGATACAAATGACATGTCATTAGGGATTTCATGTTTCGGGTGCTGGTCTTGAGTGTCCTACCAATGGTTGAGGTCCTCCATTTGTTGCGGATACTCCACAGCTTGTGTGAGCAGTATCGTGTAACTTACATTCTGACCCACAGCTCGTGTGAGTAGGCCCATTTCATAGCTCGTGTGAGCAAGGATGTAAAGGAAAGGTTACAATTATTTATTAAGCACACTTCGTGTGAGCTTTCTCGAGTATCTGATGATATTTTAAGTGGTTCAACGAGCATGAAAAGTAATTGAAAAGGTTAAGCTTCCAAATGGATTAATGCATATGATCATCAAAAGGATATATGAATCAATGATGTATTTTCTTATTAAAACAACTTATCATGTGGTTAATCCAAAAGAGTTATGCATAAATGCACTAACTTGTGTATTGATGATAATTTTTAGGCTTTTTCCAAGCTTGAGGTTTTGATTACATTATGTTATTACTTATTGTTATGCAATGAAATTTTATGTAGTGTTTCATTTTCTACGAACTTACTAAGCATTATGTGCTTACGTTGCTTTTTTTCTATGTATTATAGATTGCCGGAAGCTCAACCAATTTGGAAGCTCATTGGAGATCTATCACATTATTCAGCATAAATATCTATAGTTTTTGAATGATTTGGCCAAGGTTATAATGGCATGTATTGGTGGCCTTATAATGATGTTTAGTTGATGATTTCGTATGTATAAGTTATTTTGGTTTGGTACATTTGATGCCTTGCTAGTTGTGTCAATGTGGCTATGTTATGATCCATGCTTGAATGGCTCAAATGGTATATCTTGAATTCGTTTCAATATGGTCATGATATGGTATGTTTTAGGAAAGTATCGAGCTATATGTGGATGATTGAAATGTGGTGACTTATACATGTTTAGGTAAGTTTTGGATGAATTTATTTGAGGTGCCTTGAATGGCATATTGGTTGGTTGATTTAGGACTTTTGAATTATTCATTATATATATGTTTTGGTAAGGTTTTGATGTCTTGGTTTTGTGCACAAAAGGCCTATAGGTGTATGGATGATTTGGTGTTTGAAATGGCTTAATTTCGGGAAAATTCTTTTGAAGATGGCCTAAGACACGGGCGTGTAACTCAGCCATGTGTAACACACGGCCTGGCGACATGGTCGTGTGTTTCCTGTAGATTCCTTTGTATGCAAGTCAGTTAGTTACATGACCTACCATGTGGCCTGGCACATGAGCGTGTAAGACTATTTCGAGAGTTACACGGCCTAGCACACGGGCGTGTGACACGGTCGTGTGACCTTACTCAGAGAGTTACATGGGTGAAGACACAGGCTGGGACATGACTGTGTGTCCCTAGTTCAAAGGTTACACAGCCTGAGACATGGACATGTGTCTTAGTCATGTGAGGCACACGGCCTAGCAACACAATCAAGTGACCCCTGTTTTACAAATTTTGTATCTTTTTGTTAAACCTTCTAAATGCTTTAGATTTAGTCTCAAATTTTTCTAAGGCATTTCTAGGGCCTCGAGGGCTGGATTTAGGGACGATATTTATGTGAATGGTAGTTTTATATTATGTTTATAATGATGTATGAAAGGTTTGTTTAAATCTTCTGTTTGTTCGGTAATTCTCTATAACCCTAATTCAGCGACGAATACGTGTTAGGGGTGCTACAAGTAAGATATTTCTAAGCCTGTTTCTTGTAATTTATATGTTTTTAATATCCTTGCAACTAAGTCCAGCTAACTCATATCTCCGTTTTCAAAATTGTTAAAGATTTTAATACATTCCATTGATGAATATTGGATGTTTTTGAAAGAAATTGGTAGATTTGGAAGCTATGAAATGTTTAAGAATTATTTGATAAAGAAATTTTTTAATTTTGCATTTAGGGACTAAATTTTGAATATGTCAAAAGTGACATTAAATTCTATAAGTTTGGATTTTTGAGGGCTGTAGAAGGACATAATTGAAATTGGAATGAAAATGAAGCTCAATTGTTCAAGTTATACTTGTTTTGGTTTTAGGGACTAAATTGAATAAAATATAAATATTCAGGAAAATATGTAAAATAAAACTAAAATTATAAGCATGAATTTTAGCGTTATTATGAGATTTGGTATTGATATTTTGAATCTTAACTGTTATATAGATCAGGTTGTTGACTTAGGCAAAAAAGGGAAAATTGACAAATAGTCTCTTATATCTAAAACGTTACCATTTTTTCAGGTAAGTTCATACAGTGTATCTTAAATTGCTTTTTCTAATCTGCTATATTCAATTTATTAATATTGACAGTTGGTGAATTGAAATTGTGTTATAATGTGAGATAAATCTCGATGAAATTAGTAAATGTCTCGTATACGAGGTTATGAGTTCTTGCCTAGGTTCCAATTTCTCGCATGTGTTCCTAACTCGAGACTACAAGTGTAGGTTCTGAGCTCTAGCAAGTGCTATGGACTTGAGAATACAAGAATATTAAGCACTGGCCAGGCTATTTATCGTGTAGGTTCTACCGTAACGGGTAACCAGGCACTATTATTTTCACCTGTGTACGGAGTTCTTTTACAAAGTTTCATCAGGTAGAATTCTCATTGAAGTTTTAGGGATATTCAATTTAAGGTTGGCTAAGTAATGAATATGTTTTTGATTATGAGATTTTAGTTGGATATGTCACATCCCGAAATCGGGTCTAGAAGTTTCGAGGGTAAATTATGAATTTTTGCTCAGAATGGGTTTAAAAAATTTGAATTATGGTGACCCGGAATTATTTTTGACTATAACTTTTTGAAAATCAAATCAATTTTTGAAAATAAGGTAGGAAAGAACATCAATTTTGAAAAGAGGATTGTTTTGTAAAAGGGGTTAAATTAGGAGTGGTTTTAAAGAAATTATACCAAAGTTTTAAAAATTTCCTATTTTCCCCTCCATCTACATTAAACTCTCGATAGTTTCTTCCCTCACCCTTTTTGTTGTCGTCCCTTGATTTTCCCAAGAACTCTTCACTTATTTTTTTTCAAACATCAAATCCTTTGATTTCTATCATCTCCCAAGCATTAAACTTCCTGAGAATTTCAAGAAAAGTCCAGAAAACACCATTGTTCAACTTGTGGGTTTTCCAGATTTTCAATCAAATGCTCATTTTAACTCAACCGAAGGTAATGTTCCATTTTCCCATTAGTTTTTTTATGATATCTAACCTTTCAAATCGTGTTTTTATCTATTGAATCAAGAGTTTTGAATAAATGTCGAAATTTGGGACGTTAATGTTGACACTCAGGATTTTATATGAAATCAATGTTTCAAAGTGTTTTTCAACTCATTTTGATGAGATTAGAAGGTTTCTAAATATCTTATTTTTACTTGTGTCGAAAATGATGGTTTTGGGACAACAAATCCAATATGTGAAGTCATGTTTTATGGTTTAGTCAATGTTTATGGAGTTACATTAGGGTAGTACTAAGTTTTATTGAAGAAATTTTAATGTTTACTTGGTTAATTTAACAAATAGGGTCAAACTGTAAGAGATGTAAAACTACCCATAATTGAATTTTAAGAATTAACTAGTTAAATTAATGAAAGGCAGAGGACTTAGGTGTAATTAGGCCTTGTATGCTTTAATGGATGATTAGCAAGGATTTTTGTATAAATATTTACATGTTAATTATATGATGTTAATTTTGGGTTTTTTGAGGTAGGGACTAAATTGTGAAGGTTGTAAAAATTTAGGGAAAATGTATAATTAATGAGAAGTTAAGGGTAATATGCATTAAATTAAGTATGAATTGTATATGAAATTAATAGAGGATATTTAATTATTATTATTTATTAAGACTTCAATTCAAACGACAATAATCAGGAAAAGGAAAAATTACGGAGTAGTCTCTGCTGTGGAATCCGGAGTGACCATAGATAAGTTCATAGTATTTTAATATGTATATGTAGGTTGCTTGTCATATTTATTGTTTACTATATAATAGTAGGTAAACATATGAAACTTCAATAGTTATGTATAAATATTGGAATGTGCAATTACGTATGTATGGAAATGTATAAATGATGGTAATATTTTTGGTGATTTTACATTATGGATATAGTGATAACAAAATTACATTATGAGTACAAAAATGATGAAATGCCTCTGAATAGATGTAAAAGTACTAAAATTATGTTTACTACCCGGTTCAACATAGTAATTGCGTAAGATACGACTGGCATGCCAATAGGGTTAGAATCGCGCTTGTACGGGACTTGCACTTTGGTGCTTCTGATCGCATATTTGTGCTCCTAGCTGTACTTCGGTGCCTCTGTTATGCATCTATGATGCCTCTGGTGTGGTGTAGTTATCTGAGTAATCAATTTGACTTACTTAGTTCATCGAACTAAATGTTAATGAAATGTATAGTTGACCTATGCATTACTTGTTTAGATATGTGCACCTCTATATCGATGATACGTGGAGTATGGAATTGATAAATTATTTGTGATGACGGTTATCATGTTATATGCTTTTATGAGATCATGAACTAATGTGAATTGTGAATGTGCATTTGGCTACCAGGAATTTCATGTTTGTCACATCCCAAAAACCGTGTTAGTAAAAATTATGTTAATGAACCGATAGTGGTCACGACCAAAATTTTATTTTAATAATCTTTTGCTCATTTTAAATAAATAAATATCAATTATAGTGATTGAGCTGTCCTTGATGATCTGAGTTCGAATCCCTTCTCTCTCGTTAATTTCTATTTGGTGCAAATTGTTTCAAACCATTAGAAAATGTCATCCCATAATTTTATTTTTATTTGCACAAGTTTGAGAACAAGGAAGTGAGTAGTCTAGTGGTTTATTAATTTTTTGGCTCTCTTAGTGGTCCAAAGTTCAAGTCTTAACTTTACACTATTCTATTTAATTTTTTTTCAGTTTTTCCATGTGATTGAAGTGCTTGCCATCCAACCCTTTTTTCACCATGAATAGGAGGATTCCTTTCCTCTAATATAGGTCAAACATAATTTAAGTTGAGGGTGCATGATCCCCCTTTTTACTTTATGTCTCCCTCCCTTGTCAAACATTCTCATCCTTGCCATACAAAAGGTTCATTGAACGTATACCCAGTTGACCAACCTATTCCCACTCTCCCAACCTCACTTTGCCATCCCTACCCCCCCTCTTTCTCCCATTTTCTCTCTTTTTCATTTGAGTTCTCATCCATTTTCTCTCCATTTTGCAAAATAACAACCACCCTTTCTTTTAATCTTTGCTCCTTTCCTCCACCGTGACCAAACCCTCCAACACTGTTCACCACACCTCGTGGCCGCCACACCTTCTCTCTTCCTCTCCTCTTTGTCCACAATGTGTTATGTGGTCATTTATTTGCATTTATGTGGTGGCTTGTCCAAAAATGGTGTTATTGAATGGACGAGTTTTGGGATACTCGATCTATAGTGTATAGCGGAGATGGGTAGGAAATTTTATAAAATGTGCATTATTTTTAAAGGATGCACCGAGTTGTTCATGCATAAGTATTAGTATTAGAACTTGTGATTATTATGATGATTGATATGAGGAGATTGATATTTTGATATGGATGTGATTATAATTGTGTTGATCTCACACTAGGCTTTTAAAGCTCACCCCTTTTTAATTCTGATTTTTTAGATAATTATCGAGGTTAGGATGTGCTTGGCTAACAGAGGTGCTCTCGGTCATTTTCAGAAAAATATATTATTTTGGTACTTGATATTTTGGGGATGTGTTTTTATTACTAAGGAATTTTGCTTAGAGTTTTCTCTTGGACTTTGGATTATTTTAATTTTGGATTTTTCTTTATGATTTCGGTTTTAAAATTATCATTTAAAATATTGTGAAATTGACAATTTATGATGGATTTTTATAAAAAGTCGAATAAGGCCCAACTAGGGTGTTTTCAAAATTCAATACTTTGTTTTTGAAATTCAACACTATCGTTCACAAAATTGATATTTTATGAGAGATATATTAAATCTACATTTTGAAAATGAAAAACAAGTTTTAGATATACAAATTAACCACTGCAATGTTTCAATTAAAGTACGACACTTTCTGAAAAAATATCAAAACTTGACTTTTCTAAAGTTAAACAATTTAAAAAAAATTGGTTTTCTCAACAAGGATATTTTTAGCAACGACGATTTTTAAGAGAAAATAGCTAAATGATTTGCTACGCCACCAATATGGCCAATGTCATATTTGAGATTCGACCATAAAGTTTAGGCCAGGTTTAGGGGGTTACGTTTAGTGCTATCAGATCTCGGTTCGAAAACTCGAACTATGGTTTGTTTTTTCAAAATGCATGCATATTTGTGAAAAAGGGTATTTTGGGAAAAAAGCAAGCCATAATCAAAACTCTTTCTAAATAAATTTTTATTTTGTTTTGAAAATCCAAGACTCCGAAGCTTGTCCAGATAAGTATTTCTGACTTACTGAATTTTTAATGTGGAACTGTAGATTTCTATATACTGTGAATCTCTAGATTCTGAAAACTATAGATATTGATACTGTAACGCCCCAAAAATTTAAGGCTTTAATTAGTTTGCATGTTATGACACAAATTGCTTGTTTGCTTTAATGGCTTAGTGATTTGGGTGTGTATGGGAGTGTTTGAGAAGCTTGGGTTCAAGTCTTGGCTTCTGCAGAATTTTTAGTTTTGCACTTAAATAAATCTGGACACTGGCATACAGGCCTTATAAATAATAGTGTTTGTTTTATAACACAAAAAGAGCTTGTGGTCTAGTGGCAAGGTGGTGTGTTGTGTAACTGTGAGGTCTGAGGTTCAAGTCCTGGGTTGTGCAATGGAATATTTATTTTGCTAGTTGAGCTGTGTAGGTAGTGGAATTGGACTAAAACACAGCTAAGGGGAGTTTGAGTTGAATTTAAATGGAGTTGTTGGAGGATTTGAGGAGAAATCGGTGGAGTAATTCAATGAGGGATAATGGGAGAGATTTTAGGAGAAAATCAAGGGATAATTGATTCTTTCCTCATAATTTATTATTCATTGTGATTTTAGGGTTTCCTTCGAGGAGTGATGGATTGTAAGTGGTTTGAAGTAGTCGCAACCCTTGTTCTCTACGTTCAATCAAGGTAATATGCTACCTCACTTTTGGGGTTTAGACCGTATACTGATTATGTTCCTATAGGATATCGTTCGTGGTTTGAGGCCACTTATATGGCCTAATTTAGTTAATGAGATTATTATTTGTGGTACAAAAAATCGATAAAAGTGTGTGACCACTTTTGGTTGGCGGTCTTGGAGGATTTAAGTCGCCCTCATTCAAGCAAGGTAAGGATGGTGTTTTTGGATTAAGTGTCAATAAGAGGGTGTTGTACCCTAACAATTAAAGAACTGACATTGGGTCATGATTGAATCTAAGTTGGTATACATGGAGATTTGCACTTTTCTCGTAAACAGGTGTCTAAACACCCCACAGTACCTGTAGAATGACAAAAGCTGAAAAGCCAAAAATACGGCATCTTAGACCACACGGGCGTGCGATTGCTCGTGTGGTAAGGCAAACCCGTGAATCATGGACGATAGACTATAGAGGCTTTAAGTGAACTTAAAGATTCATTTTTCACAAGTCTAGTGATTCTATCTTGGTTAATATGACTAAGTCTCAAATGCCAAAGGTACAGCTCATTAGAGTGAGAAGTTTTAAATCTTTTATTTGACATTTCAATTTCAAGTAGTGTGTACATCTTTGGATTGATAAAATAGAGATTATTTGACAACCATCCATTACAGATATATTTACGATTTCTAAATATTGCAATACTATTATTAAAAGTCACAGTCAACCCGTCTTTTTATAAACATGCATCAGATATCAAGTTTCTTTTGAATCTTGGCACATAGAAAATGTCTTTCAAAATAGTATTTCTAAAAATATCAAAATAAATATGTACATCTCCCACTACTTCAACTGCCGCAATTGTCCCATTTCCAGTCTACAATGATAGACTCTTATATTAAAATATTCCATTTCCTCGAAACCCTGTAGAGAAACACACACATGATTAGTGGCTCTAGAACCAATGACCTAGTGGTCTATTGAATCTTCCATTATGCAAGCTTCTATCATAAAGAGTTTCATACTTTTCCCTTTAATGGTAAAGTAATCCATCCACTCTTTGCAGTTTGCCTTAAAGTCCCCTTTCTTGCTGCAAAAGAAACACTTATACTTAGATTAGTCTTTAGGCTTATTGGTTCTCTTCCCTTCCACTTTTGGTGGCCCAATGAACTTAGCCTTGTTTCTTTTTGCGTGCTTTTCCTTCCATTTAGAGGAAGAAGCAACAACTAAGTTTGCTTATACTTTTATTCAACATCAACTCATAAGATTGTAATTGCTTTATGAGTTGTGTAATCGTTAGATTCTTGTTCCCAAGGTTATATATGGCCCGAAAGCCTACAATATCGCATTTCAAAAATTGGGTTAGTAGATATTGGGTTAATAAATTGAGAGAGTGGTTGCCAAAATTTTATTTATTATTTTAGATGATCTTTTAATATTAATAAATATCAAGTATAGTGGTTGAGTAGTGGTGGAGTTGTCCATGATGACTCTTGTTCGAATCCCTTCCTTCACACTATTTTCTATATGGTGCAATTTTTCTTTAAACCTTAACAAAGGTCACACCATGTTTTTAAATAAATGTGGTAGGAATTAAAACAAGGAGGTTAAGTGGTTAAGTGCTTTAAAGCTATCCTAGAGATCTTAAGCTCAAGTCCCCTTGTTCTCATCTTTTTATTTCAGTTTTTAACACAATTTTCATCTGCATAATGTGTTTGTCGTCCACCCCATTGTTATCATGTTTAACAGGATTCCTTTCCCTCTTTATAAGTCAAACTTACCATATATTAACGTAACATGATGCCGTTTTCACTCCATGTCTCCCGCCCTTGCCAAAACTTCATATCTTGCCTTTTGTTGTGGTTCAATGAACCTGGTCAAGTTGACCAAGCTTACCTCACCTCCTTGCCATCCATAACACTCATTCTCCCATATTTTTATTTTTTTTCATTCCCATTTTCCCTCCACTTGAAAAAGAATCACCACCCTTTTTCTTTAACTTTTATTCTTCTACCACCACAACCGACCCTTGTGCCACCATCAAGTGTTCTTTTAGTCACCATTAGCAAAAGCCAACATTCTCTTCTCCTCCTCTTTTCTTTTGAGCCACTACCGGACCACCATCACCAACGTCACTTTTGTCGAGATTCAATTTTTCCCCTCTTTCTTTCGATATCTCTCATGTGCTCTAAGGATTCAACTATCCTATTTTAATTATTTTGTGTTCAATACTCATTGATCATATATTTTTGTAGATCTTTAAACCTCTCCACTCCTTCGTGAAGACTTATCAACAATCTCATAGTATAATTGAGTTGAGTAAGTGAATGAGGGGTGCTGGGAATATTCTTTCCTCTCTATCATTTTTCCTTAGAGACGAGTGGTGTTAAGACACATTTTTTTCATGAGTTAACATTTTGTTCCTATATTCTTTGAAGGACCAAACAACGCCAATCCATGAGATCCTTAACGTGATAACGTCGGCATCAAATCTAAGTCTGGATTTAAGGGTAAGTAATTGCTGTGTATTATTTCAATGATTAATATTTAAGTAATAAGACACATCCAACAAATCTATAACTAAATTATGTGTTTGATGCGATAGATTCATCTACTGGGATTAGATCCAAGTGAAGCCTCTTCTAGTAAGACTATGGCAATCAGATCTTTGATATAAGGTGTGGGATCTAAATCATTAATTTGAGTATAATGTGCTACTTTTATTTCTAATAAAATACTATTAAATAACTATTTTAGAATACACAAAGTACTAAAAGTAGAGTTGAAACACTCATCATAGGGAAATTTCAAGTAAGTGTTCCTAAAATTATTAGTTCATGAAAACCATGATTTGTGATGTGTTGATGTATGTGATGATGATATGTGTGAAAATCTCATCTTTATGTTATGTGATACATGGCTTCATTGATATGTGATGATCTAAATATGTGTTATATATATATATATATATATGTGAGATGAGATCCATGATTTAATATGAAAAATATATTAAAGCATCATAAAGTGAATAAAAAGTGAATATTATGTGATATATGAAAATGTTAAAATGTTTACATGCAAATATGTAAAATTGAGAAATATGCGACTATGAGCATGATTACATGAGAAATGCGAAAAGTGATTATATGTGATAAATTTGATGGCCATATCACATGCATGGGGTGGGTTTTGCGAAAGGTGAAAGTTATGTGGCAGTTTATCTGCGATTATGTTGTCTTTATTGGCAATTATGTGGTGGCTTGTCCACAAATGGTATGTTATTGGATAGACGGGTTCTAGGGAACTCGATATTGGTGTGTAGTGGAGATGGGTCGGAAATTTTATAAAATGTGCATCGTTTTAAAATATGCATTGACATGTCCATGCAAAAGTATCAATATTAGAACAAGTGATTATTATGATGATTGATATGTTGAGATTGATATTTTGATATGTATGCGATTATATTTGTCATGATCTTACATTAGGCTTGTAAGCTCACCTATCTTATGTGTATGTCTGAGGTAATCGTCGTAATTATGACTTGGATATGAATTTTCAGTGACGCTCTTGGAAGTGAACTTATTAATAAATTGTGGACTTTATATCATTTTATGGATTTTAATGGACTTTGATTTGGGTTTGTTTTAATAACTTTATGGGACTTTATTTTTGAGATTTTTCATTTTGATTTGCATAAATTGATTGCATGACGTTAAGTTTTAAAAATTAAATAAATTAGTATTTGATAAGATTTCACTTGAAACTCGGTTTCTAAAATATAATCTATTAATAACATATTTTTCCACTTGCATTTCGAAAAATGTGTTTTAAAAAATTACACATAGTTTTCAAAATTATTAATGTTTACAAATGAGTTTACTAAAGACATTTGATTTATGAAGTTAATATGTTTTTATTTCGAAATAATTACGAATAACCAAGTTCTCCAATTTTGAATAAAAAGACAATTGATTTAGAAATATGATTGAAAATGTGAAATAGTGTTGAATAAATGATTGAATGTTTACAATTGAGATATTATTTATTTCGATTCCTAAAATTTGCACAGCTTTTATGAAATTAAAATAAATGATTTATTTCATTTGTTTTGAATTGATAAGTCAATAGTTTTAAAATATTTTTTCAAAATTTCAAAGTTCATTTTAACCATTTTAGTGGACAAATGGTTTTTGAAATTATATTGGAAATAAAGTTGAACATTCAATTTTAATAGTTTTGAACAAACTGCATAAATTGTTTAAAAAAAGTACGTTTGAAATCAAGAAAGTTTTTCTGGCCAATTGCGGTGGCCAATGTAGCTTTTCGAATTCGACCATTACGATTGATCCGGTTTTGGGGTGTTACATTTAGTGGTATTAGAATCCAATTTCAAACTCGAACTATGGGTAATGTATTTTCAAAAAACTACATGCATTATAAATGGGTATTCTGGGAAGAACATGCCACATGTTAAAATTGTTGTTAAAAAAATCTGAGACTCCCGAAACCCATCCGAGGTAAGTGTTTATTACAGTTGATACTATAGATTGTGAAAAACTATAGACTGTGAAAAACTGGACTGTGAAAACTCCAGGTAGTAAAAATGATAAATAGTGAGATAATTGTAAATTGAAATGAAACGTTGATTAAAAATATTCAAGTGATAACATAAAAACCTACCTCTATTGACAGAAAATTCATAAAAACACAAAATGAGTATATGCGGAGTTAGAACTCGAGGAATATGGAAACCCGAGGTACTCGAACTTATGGTATGTGATTTTCGAGGAGCGTAATGTCAAGTAGCTCAAAATTAGTCATTAGATTTTCAAGGACTTGTGTTTGACCCTAAGACAAATGGCATCGTTAATGTGTCTATCGCTAAAGGTAGAAAAAAGTGATTAGGGACGATGCAATATCCCAAGCAATGTTGAGAGTTTTAGAAAGGAATTTTGAGACTACGGTTGAGAAGGATAAATATTATAAGGAAGTAAGTGATTGGAACACGAGAGAAAGGAAAAGAACAAAGTACAGAATAAGAGGAAGTCTAGTCCTACTGGCTCAAATTCAAGACCTTTGAAACGAGCCAGAGAGGATAGCCCACAACAGAGTGATGTAAAAGTTAATAAAGGAAGTTCTATTGGATCAATAAGAAAATTTGTTTCTAAGTATTGTAATAAGCGTCATTCAAACGAGTGTTGGAAAAAGTCAAGAACATGCCCGAGATGTAGGTCCGTGGAGCATTGTGTTACATATTGTCCACGACTTCATCCTGTTTAAATGTAACCTTCGACTAAAAAAAAATCAGA
Source organism: Gossypium raimondii (assembly GCF_025698545.1). NCBI lineage: Eukaryota > Viridiplantae > Streptophyta > Magnoliopsida > Malvales > Malvaceae > Gossypium > Gossypium raimondii. Next base: position 32,607,969 of record NC_068576.1, on the reverse strand, counting down.
GACTAGATTATGCTTCTAGGCGTCAAAAGGACCGGGACGCATATGGCGTCAACGAAGGTACTTTTACGATCCATTCTAATCGTACCTTGCATTGATTCAAAATTTGGTTTTACCTAAATGTTTGTTGTTAATTATGTATTTATGAAATTGAGAATTTGGGAATGAGGAAATCATTAGTTATATTTCTATAAATAGTCCCTTGAGACAATCCATGTAAATAAATAAGAAATCCATTAGAGATTTAAGGTGAAGTATTGGAACTACATTGGAATTAGAGTTGCACAACGAAAGCGTGGTGGTTTGTTTAGAAAGAAGAGCTATGAATTTTTTAGATAAGTGAATTGGTGTGACAATAGGATTTTCGAGGACAAAATTCTTATTAAGGAAGGGAGAGTTGTCATATTCCAAAAACTGAGTTAGTAGAAATTGGGTTAATGAACCGAGAGAGAGGTCGCCTAAATTTTATTTAATTATTATTTATTTTAAATGATCTTTTGATATTAATAAATATCAAGTATAGTGGTTGAGTAGTGGTGGAGCTGTCCATGATGACTTGTGTTCGAATCTCTTGCCTAACTCTATTTTCTATGTGGTGCAATTTTGCCTCAAACCTTAGCAAAGGTCACACCATGTTTTTAAATAAATGTGGTAGGAATTAAAACAATGAGGTGAAGTGGTCAAGTGGTTCGAATCTCTTCCCTAACAATATTTTCTATCATATACACCCGTTCTAACAAATTCCTGTTAAGGAAAGTAGACTTCACATCCATTTGTCAAATATCTTATTCATAGAATGTTGCAATAGCAAGTATAATCTGAAAGGATTTAACCATAGTGACTGATTAAAATTTTTCCTTCCAGTCAATGCCTTTAACTTGATCATAACCTTTTCCCACTAGTCTGAGCTTATGTGTTTGCACATTGCCATGCTTGTTGATTTTTCTCATAAACACCCATTTACACCCAATGGGTTTTATCCCTTCAAGTGGATGAACCAAAGTCTACACATGGTTGATTTTCATGACCTTCATCTCAGATTTCATGGCTTCAAGTCATTTGTCGGAATAAATGTTAAACATTACTTCATTATAGGTAGTGGGTTAAAAATTCAAAGACGATTCTTTATTTTCTAAAAGGGATCCATATCTCTTTGGTTCATGATGTATCCTACTTGAGCTTCGTAGTGGTAGTGCCTTTTGAACTTCTTGTTTGATATCACATGCCTCAAGTTCAAGTTCCAGTTGAATGTTAGTTTGCATTCCTTAAAGTTCTAATATACTCCCACTGAAATCTTCTAGTAGAAACTCTATCTCAAGAAAATTTATGTGTTTCAAAACAAACACGTTTTGTTCAATAGGGTTATAGAATTAATACCTAAAATTTTCCTTTAGGTATCCCACAAATATACATTTTTCTAATCTAGTTGAAAGTTTCTTACTTTCTTCACACTTTACATAAGCAGTGCATCCCCAAATCTTAAGATAGGATAAGTTTGGTCTCTTGCTATATCATATCTCATATGGTGTTCTATCTATCAATTGGTTGGAATTTCTAAAACTTATCCCTAAAAGGATATTGGGAGGCTTTCCTTAGACATCATGGAATAAACCAAGTCCAACATGGTTCAGTTTCTCCTCCTAAGCACTCCATTGCGCTGTGGAGATCCAAGTCGCTAGAATATTCTTACCAATTTGCTTATTTACTTCTATTTTAAATTCTTTGAACTTTTCAGTAGATTCAAACTTACACCTTATCAACTATTCATAACCATATCTTGAATAATGATAAATAAATGTTATAATGTAGGAATACCCATTTCTAGATGTTGTCTTCATTGGGCCAAATACATCTAAATCTATTAGGCTTAATAAATCCCCACTCCTAACACCTTTTCCAGTAAAAGGTATCTTAGTCATTTTTTTAGGAGAATATATTTGCATGTTTCAAATTAATCATAATCAAGTGGATTTAGATAGGCTTTTTTTATGTAACTTGGCTATTCAAGTCTCATTAACATGATTAAGTCTACAATGTCAAATGCATGTCTTAGATGGATCATCTATTTTAGCTTTCTTGGTTATTATGTTGAGCATATGTTTTGAAGAATCCATTGTGTAATAAGGCTGATTCGTAATGCATTCTCTTCAAAATGAATGAGCAACTATTACCCTCATATTACACTTGAAACTATCTATAAAAATTTATTTTTTAGTGGTATAAAAAATAATGGTTTCGGGACCATGATCTCGACTAGTGAGTCAGTAAATATTATTTATTCAATATTTACTAGGTTATTAGAGTGTCGTATTAGAGTTTGGTCTGGTAATTTTGATGTTTGACTAGTTAATTAAGAAAAAGAACTAAATAAGAAAAATAGTATAATTTAACCGATATTGGCTTTTATTAGTTAAAAGGCTTGAATAGTTAAAGTGAGAGGATTTCTATGGTAGTTAGAAAATAATGCAGGTTGGTGGACAGTTTACACATGTTTTGATTGGAAATTATGAAATATTTTAAAGGGTAATTTAGTAAATAAATAAATAACATAAATAAAAGAAACAAAACACCTATCTTCTTCATTTCACAATCTTTGACCGAAAATAACCATTGGAAGACCTTGATAAATTCGGCCAGGCATCTATCTTGCATGTAAGTGAATTTGGTGCCCATTTTTAGTAAATTTTATGTTTTTGAGAACGTTGTAGCTTAATCTAGCTATCCCAGGGACTATTTCATAAAACTGTAAAAGATTTTGGAAGTTACTATTGTTGTTTTTAAAGCCTTTTGGACATTAATGATGAAGTTTGGAGCTTGATGTTTAAATAAAATGAGTTTAGTTAGTTTTGAGTTTAGGGACTAAACTGATAAAATATTTAATTTAACATTTAATTCTTTAAAATTTTAATTACTTGAGAGCTGTTTAGGGATAATATTGGATTAGGCTCTAAGGTTTTGGTTTAATTGTGAAAATATGTAAGTTTTGGTTTTAAGGATTAAAGTCAATAAAAGGTAAAAGTTAAGGGACATATTGTAAAATGTTATTAAAGGGTCATATGCATATATTTAGACATTATAAGGTATTTGGAATTGTTAATTGAGTTCAATTATTTCAAGAAACGGATCAATCGGTAAATAAACAAAGAAAAGGAAAAATTGTTAAGTAGTCCTTGGTGTCGTGTTTGCTGCTGTTTCAATTTAGGTAAGTTCGTATAATTATTAAATTGATTTATATTTACTTTTGTGGTTTGATATGCATACTTATTGTAACCGCCCAAATCCGGCCTAGACGTTATGATCGAATCATGAAGATTATATTGGCCACTGGATTGGCATGGAAAACGTTCTGGTTTTAGAAATTGGCCACTGGATTGGCCACTGGATTGGCCACTAGATATAGAGTTTTTTTAGAAATTGTTGCAAATTTTCAGAAAAATTTGCTACCCAACTCCCCTACACACCATAAATGAGTTCTCCAGAACTCTTGTAACACCCCATACCCAGTCCGATAGTCAAACCCGAGCTATGGAACACCACAATATCCACCTAAGTTGCTCTCCATTTAAACCCAACCTAACATCCAACACACCACAAGTTAAAACATAAAACTTGTATAAATTTAAGGAAAAACAAGCTCACGAACTCACTTCACTTGCTTGATAATATGTAGCGGAAATAACATGTAAACCTGCTTCACTTGCAAGAACTTAACTTACTCACTTACTCTTTTCCTATAGTCATGATATTTGCAAAAGAAAGAAATAAAGAACATGTGCACCCTAAGTTTTTTAAAACAATATAGCTCGCGGATCACAGCTATTTATCTATTTGACATATGGGTTTGCACCCCTGCATAGCTCGCGCAATCTAAGACTTTCATGGGTAAGTTTCTTTAAACAGGGTAAGTCTTACGAACTACCCCTATTTGTTTGGATAATGCGAACATGGTTCGTAGTATTTCTCTTATAGCACATATCAAAATCCATTAAAGGTTCGCTTATAGCAATTCGCTAATTGTTGGGGTTGGCACGTAGTACAATTCACAACCTTATTACTTTGCAGTAATTTTGGCAAACTCTGCACAGCTTTGTCAGGTTGAATAATTCCAATTATTGCTTATGGTGAACAGTATGATATAAATTAATACTTTAGAGTGAAATTGTAAAATTAAGAGAGCATCAATAAAATTTGGACTATATTTATATATTTAAAATTCATATTTTTTTTACAAAGCATTGTCAGTTTGCTAATAAAAACTTAAGGAAGAATAAGAGAAAGCATATAAGTACCTAAGTCCTAAAAAAATCGGTGAAGTCAACAAAATTACATCTCTAAGCCCAAACAGTATTCCCACATTGCCTTTAATGCAAATTTCTCTTGTACTACCTTTACAGCATGTGTACTTTGCTTGGATCACTCGCCTCACCGCTGCTCAGCTTGTGATCTAGCTATTTGCAAATAAAAAGGAGTGTGTGAGTTCTTGCGCACTTAGTGAATATACAGGAAAGAATAGCCACAAAGCACACACAAAACATAAGTTAAATAGAAACTTGGCAAGGTGATAGAACTTGTGAACTAGGTTCACCATACTTACACAAAACCTAGTTCGCCAATACTTACTGTCAAATAGCTTTAAACTATAAGACATGATATTTCGGAAAACATAAACTTGTTCATATGTTCTTTACTGTTTGATAAATGGATCTCTTTATAAACACCTCATAATGACTCAATGAGTCTTAATATGTCCCATAAATGTAGCATAAAGCTAACCACTCTTTGACACACCAACATGTCCCATTGAGTGGAGCTTGGCTCGACACCCCCTTATCTCTCTAACCTATCCCAAGGCCTCTTAGCAAAAACACAAGACATAAAACTGAGTACTAAAAATCCTTTGGCATGCCATTGTATCCAACAATTCAAAAGTTTATTGGCTAAATTGTTTAAAACATAAAGCTTACTCCTTTTTGAGGAGCTCGTAAGTACTATTCATGTTGAGCTCGCAATAAAGAGCTTGTATGTCGCTATTCATAAAAACACATATTTAACACTTTCAAAAAACAGAGTTTAGAAAAGACTTACTCATAAAACTTAGGATAAAACCCTAAGTTCCTGGATAACATTATGGTTCGCACATACAAGTGGCGATCCCTAAACACTCACCAGTTTCCTGAAAACTTTAGACAAGCTTTGTTTTTCCATTGTTTTTGCTTGGAGATGGTTTTCTAAATTTTTCCATTTCATAAACATAAACAAGTCACTAAAAAACATAGAACATTAAAACTCATGCATAAACACAAGCGATTCTAGGTTCGCACATCTAGTCTTTTAGAGAACTTAGTTTCCTTTGTTGCGAACTCTTCTAAACATCAACAAAATAGAAGAGCAAAGACTTACTTTATATCCTAAGAGCTAAGTTTTGGATTCTTAGAACTTGCTAATAGAATAATCGATGAAGAATTTTAGACATTTTTGTCGTTTAACAGAATATGAAAATTCTAAGGAAGAGGGCTTAATTTATAGGCACTTAGTGTTTTCGTGTTCTTAAGATACCCTAGTCACAGAAGAAGTAGGGAATAGTTATGTGCATGGATGGTTTCATGAAATAAGTTGACTTCCTAATTTTGGTATAATTACTCTTTAGCTATTCCTACTCTTGACTCTTGGCCCAAAATAACTATCACAGTTAGCTAGTCCAAGTGGTGATCCCTACTTCGCCAAGCCCTCTGATGGTCATAGTTCACTAAATCATTAGTGAATACCAACTTCCTAGACCTGCTAGCATACACCAATTTGTCAGACCTTCTAGTGTACAGCAACTCGCCAAATCTATAACAACCCATTTTTCAATGTTGTCAAAAACAGGGTTTTGGGGCCATAAATTTGACGAGTAAGTTCATAAATATTATTTAATATTTACAAGTGAAATATGGTATTTAAATAAATTTTGAATTGAGAAGCTATGCTATTTGTATGAATAATTAGGTTCAAGTTCATTTACATCAAACAACATAATAAATATTCAATTTAAACAACATTTAAATGATTACAGTTCATACAAGCTTACCGGACCAAATTGTAGCAACGACTAAGTATAGGGGCTATTTGGTAATTTTCTCTTCTCCTCGATTTTCCACTCGTTCTAGATCTAAATTAATAATCCCATTCAATTCATTAATTCTAACAGAAAAATTAATTCATTTTATACAATTAAGTCATTTTTGACATTTTTATAAAATTGTCCCCAACATTTTATTTTTTTATAATTTAGTCCCCAAGACCAAAACATGCAAATTAACCATTTTTATTCAATGTCATGATTAGGTGAATTGTTTGGAACCCTATTACAACCCATATTTATTGTTAAATTATAGCAAGTCCTTGTACTTTTACTAGTTTCACATTTTAGTCCTTAAACATTAAAATTACCAAAAATTACTTTAAAAAATAGTCCTATCTAGCAACCGAGCTTAAGATTTTACCATAAAATTTCAAGAACATCTCAAATTCACTAATGGAACAGCCCATCACATCTGACAATTTAACAAATTGGCCCTTAGGTTTGCTAGATTAAGCTAATACGATAACAAAAACATAAAAATCATTAAAAAAACAGAATCAAAATACTTACCACGCACCTAAAACCAAATTGGTCGAATGCTTTTCCTCTCCTCACCATAGCCATTCGGTTGAAAAAAAAATAAAGAAATAAGAAGATGGTCATTTAGCTTAGGTTTATTTTAGTTTTCATTATTTAATTACTAATATAACCTTTAAAATTTATAAAATTTACCATGCAACCTAACCATGATTATCTACTTGCTCTAAAGATGGTATAATTACAATTCAAGTCCATTAATTCACCTTTTCAAAGCTAATTGATCCATTTAACTAATAGAATTCAACTTTTGTAGCTTTTACAATTTATTCCTTTTCAATTAATTAACTATCTCAACATTAAAATTTCTTAACGACACTTTAATACAACCTTAATAACACTCCATGAATATTTAATAAAATACTTTTGGCTCGGTTTATAGAAATAAGGTCTTGATACCTCATTTTCTAAAACCACTTGACTTTCAGGTCATACCACTTGAACCTAATTATTCATTCAAATAACATAAATTTCCAATATAAGATACTATATTTGTCTCGTAAATATTAAATAATAACATTTATGAACTTACTCGTCAAATTTGTGGCTCCAAAACCACTATTTTCGACACCACTAAAAAATGAGTTGTTAAACACAATTTGATGGACAATCTGAGAGGGTTATCCACATTCTTGAGGATATGTTGAGAGGTTGCATGATTGATTTCTGAGGTAGTTGGGAGGAACATCTATCGCTTCCTAAATTCACATATAATAATAGCTTCCAGTCTAGCATTCAGATGGCTCCTTATGAAACTCTCTATGGACGCAAGTGTAGGACACATCTTTGTTAAACTAAGTTGGGGGAGAAGAAAGTGTTAGGAACGTATCTAGTGTAAAAAGCTAAGGATACTATGAAGGTTTTTCGGGATCATTTGAGAGTGGCATCAGATTGGAAGAAATCTTATTCTGACTTGAAGAGGAAGGATATAGACTTCACTATTGGTGATCAGGTCTTCCTCAAGGTTTCACCTTGGAAAAAAAGTGTTGAGATTTAGTCGTAAAGGGAAATTAAGTCTGAGGTTTATCGAAACCTATTGCATTGTTACGAGAGTGGGACCAGTGACATATCAGCTAGAGTTACCTCTAGAGTTAGATCATATCCATAATGTTTTTCATGTATCCATGTTGAGCCAATACCGATCTGACCCTTCTGAAATAGTTACGATTGAGGAGATTAAGGATCAATCAGATTTGTCATTTGATGAGGAACCGACATAGATCTTGAATCCTGAGGTCAAAGTTTTGCAGACTATGAAGATTCCACTCGTGAAAGTTTCGTGAAGGAATCATGGATCTAATGAGGCTACTTAAGAGCCAGAAGATTCGATGCGACAACAATATCCTCACCATTTTCCATTAGGTAAATTTCAAGGAAGAAATTTTTATAAAGAGGTTAGAGTTGTCACACCCCATCTTTTTATTATTATTTACGCAAGTTTGAGAACAAAGAAGTGTGTAGTCTAGTGGTTTAATAACTCCTTAGCTATCCTAATGGTCCTAAGTTTAAGCCCCCATGATCAGACTCCTTTTATTTAAATTTTCAAAATTTTTCCATGTGCTTTTAGTGCTTTCCATCCACCCCATTTTCACCATAAATATTAGGATTCCTTTCTTCAAATATAGGTCAAACATACCTTAAGTTCAGGGAGTATGATCCCCCTTTTCACTCCATATCTCCCTCTTCTTGCCAAAACTTCTTACCTTGCCTTTATTTGAGGTTTATTTAACCTACTCATGGTTGACCAAGCTCTCACCTCCCCTTTACCGTCCCTACCTCCCTCTTACTCCAATTGTCTTTCTCTTTCATTTCATTTCTAATCCATTTTCTCTCCAATTTTCAAAATAACCACAACCCTATCTTTTAATCTTTACTATATTGCTCCACTGTGACCAAACCCTCCACCACCATTCATCAAGCTTCATGGCTGCCTCCCCTCCTATCCTCCTATATTTCTCCTTCCATCGCCGTCGTGGTCGTCGCCGTGCACCACTGCGGGTCCCTTTTCTCCTTTATTTTTATTTTCTTCCTCTTTCTTTTTGTGTCAAGCCCTTTTAATTTCTTTCCTTCCAACCACTGTCAGACCACTACTCCTTCGTCATTGGACCTCCCTCGAACCATCACCGTCACTGCCGCCGAATTGTTGCCATCGTCATCACCGTCGGTGACCGGATTTCTTCCCATTCTTCCTCATCTATTCTACCCTTTCTCTTATTGATTAAACTTACATCTTCTCTTTGCTCTATCACTTCTTTTAGATCACTTAACTCATCGATCTCGTTCCTTTCTCGATTCATTGTCCATCCCGACTTAACCAAGTTGTAAGTGTGGGTTATTTGGATCGTAAAATCCTTCTCTTAGTGATTTCATATCATGGTCGAATGGTATAGTGGACATAGGGACAATGTTACATTTTATTATCTATTTATTATCATACTAATGATATTCCATATCATTTGAAGGACCAAATGATAATCATAGGGGAGACCCCTAAGTTCACATTAGAAATCATCTTTTTGAGAGTCCAAAATCCTGGGGTAAGTGTTGATGAGAAAATTAGTAATCGATCTTTAAGTGATAAATTATTTTCAAATGATCCTAACAAATAAACATTACTCATACGTTAGATTCGTCTTGTGAGTTAGATCAAAGTGAAATCGTTGATAAGTATTGTGGCAAATCGGATCTTCGATAAAATATGTGAGATCATTACTATTCCTTGTATGTGATACAATTGTTTTATTATATTAATAACTTAATTATAATAAACCATGAGCACACTAAATATTCTAGAAGAGTTGAAAAACTTATCAAGATGTACACTAAGTAAGTGACTCTAACCGATTGATTTTATGAAACACATGATAATTGATGTGATTATGATTGTGACTATGTTGTATTTGTAGATCTAATCCTCATGATATATGGTGTATGGATTAAGAGATATAAGTGATGATTTAAACATGTGAGATTTATATATGTGTATGTTAAAAATATTGAGATACATGATCTAATGTGAAAAGCATGTTTGACATGTTAAAAGTAATTATCATGTGATATGTGAGTATGTGAGTATGTTTACTTGCACAAATGTAAAAGTGATCCATATGTGTTAAAAAGTGAATTTTCCATATCACATGCATGGGGTGGGTAATTGTGAAAGGTGGAAGCAATGACAGTATACCTAGAAATCAGTGGTGGCTTGTCCAAAAAAATTATCAGTGACTTGTCTACAAAAGTGTTATCAGTGATAGTTTATCTATAAATCAGTGGTGGCTTGTCCACAAATGGAGTTTCAGATGGATGAGTTTGGTGGAACTCGATATGTGGTGTGTAGCGGAGATGGGTAGGAAATTTTATAAAATCTGCATCATTTTCAAATATTCATCGATATGTCTAAGGTTAAGTATTAGTATTATAATCTATGAAAATTATGATGCTTGACATTTCGTGATTCTTTTATGGAATGATCTGTATGTGGATATATATTTGTATTGATATCACACTGAGCCTTTTAAAGCTCACCCACATTACTTGTGTGCTTCAAATAATCCTCGTGGTTAGGACTCGGGTTCAGTCATCAAAGATGCTCGCAAAAAATGGTTTTCATGATTACGGACTTATATTTTATTTTGGGACTTTTATGGGCTTTATGCTTTTATTTTTGTGATAAACTATTGAATTGTGGCATGGTATTTTAAATTTTGAACATTGTTTAATTTGCATGGATTTCTATTATGGATTGAATGAATTGGTATATTCTTAATAAAACCGTTTTTATAAACTCTACTTAATGAACATGAAATTAAGAATCACTACAATGTTTTCAAAATAAAGGCAAAAGATTTCCATCATTTTTGAAAGAAACAATAAATTCGGTTTTACAAAAACAAATGAATCCAAGTCAATAAAGGTTTTCACAATTTCTATGGCCTATGTAACAGCTTAGATTGGCCCATAACATCTAGGCCTAACTTGAGGGGTTACAAATTATTCACTCGAGAAGTTAGTGGAATTGTGAGATGGTTAAATTGCAAGGTGTACATTGTCGATTACTTATGATCACAATCCGAGATTTACCTCTAGATTTTGGGGTAAGTTACATGAAGCTCTGTAAACTAAATTGAATTTTAGTACGAAAATTCATCCACAGTTTGACGATAAGTCTATGAGAGTAATTTAGATACTCGAGAATATGCTCCGATGTTGCATTCTTGAATTTGTAGGTAACTGGGAAAATTTTCTTTTGTTAGTTAAATTCGCTTATAACAACAGTTACCAATCGAGTACTAAAATGGCCTCATACAAAGCTTTATATGGTCAAATTTGCATAACTTGATTGTACTGAATTAAATTAAGTGACAAAAAATATCTACGACAGACTTGATTCGTGAAATCGAAGAAAAATTTAAGGTTATACAAGATTATTTGAAAGCTACTTCAGATAGTTAGAAATTGTATGCCGACTTAATAAGAAAAGAGATTGAGTTTCAAGTTGGAAATAAAGCATTCCTAAAGGCATCGCCCTAGAAAAAAGTCCTCATTTTTTGCCAAATAGGTAAAACTTAGTCTACGGTTCATCAATTCGTAGAAGGTTCTCTAGCGAATAGGGTCGGTAGCTTATCGTTTGGCTTTTCCATTAGAACTCAAAAAAATTCATAATGTGTTTCACGTGTCAGCATTGAGACAGTACAAATCTGACCCTTCTCATATGGTCTCTTCGATTGAAATAGAGTTACAGTCTGATATGTCATACAATGAAAAACCGGTTAAGTTCTGGCTCATGAAATCAAAAATTTGAGAAACAAACGAACAAATTTAGTAAAGGTTCTTTGGCAACATCACAGAATCGAGGAAGCCACCTACAAACGGGAAGAAGTTATGAAATTTCAATATCGAAACCTTTTCTCTGGTAAGACTTTTTAGTATGAAAATTTCTTTAGGGGTATTTGTAACAACTCGTTTTCTAGTTATGTCAGAAATAGTGGTTTCGAGACCACAATTCCGACCAGTGAGTCAATAAATATTATTTATTTAATCTTTACGAGGTTATTAGAGTTTCGTATTAGAGTTTGGTCTAGTAATTTTGATGTTTGACTAGTTAATTAAGGAAAAAGTACTAAATCATAAAAACCATAAAAGTTAATCAATATTGATTTTTATTAGTTAAAAGGCTTGAATTGTTAAAGTGGGAGGATTTATATGGTAATTAAACAATAATGCATGTTGGTGGACGGTTTACACATGTTCTAATTGGAAATTATGAAATATTTTAAAGGGAAAATTAGTAATTAAATAAATAAAAAAACAAAAAACAAAAGAAGCAAAACACCCATCTTCTTCATTTCACCATCTTTGATAGAGAATCACCATTGGAAGACCTTGAGAAATTCGGCCAAGCATGTATCAAGCATGTAAGCGAATTTGATGTCCATTTTTGGTAAATTTATGTTTTTGATATCGTTGTAGCTTAATCTAGCTAACCTAATGTCGTAAAACTATCAAAGATGTTGAAAGTTACCATTGTTCTTTTTTAAAGCATTTTAGATGTTAATAGTGAAGTTTGAAGCATGATCTTGGAATAGGACTATTTTGTAAAGTGATTAAATATTTTGTTAATGGTTTACGCATGTTTTGATTGGAAATTATGAAATAATTTTAAGGGAAAATTAGTAAATAAATAAATAAGATAAACAAAAGAAACAAAACACCCACCTTTATTTCACCCTCTTTGACCGAAAATCACCATTAGTAGACCTTGAGAAATTTGGCCAAGTATTTGTCTTGCATGTAAGTGAATTTTATGTCCATTTTTAGTAAATTTGATGTTTTTGATATCGTTGTAGCTTAATCTAGCTAACCGAAGGACTTTGTCATAAAACTGTCAAAGATTTTGAAAGTTACCATTGTTGTTTTTAAAGCTTTTTGGATGTTAGTGTTGATGTTTGAAGCTTGATGTTGAAATAGGACTACTTTGTAAAGTGAGTTTAGTTAGTTTTGAGTTTAGGAAATAAACTTATAAAATATTGAATTTAGTATGTAATTATTGACAATTTTAGTTACATGGGAGCTATTAAGTGACTATATTGAATTTGACTTTAAGGCTTTTAGTTTAATTGTGAAAATATGTAAGCTTCGATTTTAGGGACTAAATGTTTAGGAAATATTATAAAATGTTTAGGAAATATTTAGACATTATAAAGTACTTGGGAATTGATAATTAAGTTAAATTATTATATAGATAATGAAACGGATTAATCAATAGATAAACGAGGAAAAGGAAAAATTGTTGAGAAGCCCCTAGTGTCGTGTTTGTTGCTGTTTCGATTTAGGTAAGTTCGTATAATAATTAAATTGATTTATATTTACTTTTGTGGTTTGATATGCATACTTCTATATATATATCTTGCAATTGAAATTTTATAGAACAATAATGTTGATTGTTGGAAGGACTAAATTATGAAGGTTGGTATAATTTTTCACACCTCAAATCTGGATAACTCGAATTTTAGGCGTGTAGACAAGAAGATTTATCTTCTGGTGAACTCCGGAAGTTAGTTTGCCAAATTATAGCTTCAAGCGAATTAATGTTTTGGGCAAATTGAGTATCCGCCCATGGAAGTATATTAGGATTTAGTTTTCGACGTGTTCTTTAGTAAAAAAAAGAGTTCAATAAAAAGGGGAAAAGTAAGCTTTGTATATGTAACGCCCCAAAAATCCAAGTCTTTAATTTTTGTATGATTTGACACTGATTGCTTGTTTACTTTAATGGCTAAGTGATTTGGGTGTGTATGGGAGTGTTTGAGGAGCCTGGGTTCAAATCTTAGCTTCTGTAGAATTTTTAGTTTTGCTCTTAAATGAATCTGGACATTGGCATATAGGCCTTATAAATAATAGTGCTTGTTTTATGACACAAAAATAGCTTGTGGTCTAATGGCAAGGTGGCGTGCTATGTAACTGGGAAGTCTGAGGTTCAGGTCCTAGGTTGTGCAATGGAGTATTTATTTGGCAGCTTGAGCTGTGTAGGTAGTGGAGTTGGACTGAAACACAGCTAAGCGGAGTTTGAATTGAATTTGAATCGATTTTTTTGGGGAGTTGAAGAGAAATCGGTGGAGTGATTCAAGGAGGGATAAAGGGAGAGATTGTAGGAGAAAATCATGGAAATGGGGTGTTGAGGAGTGTGTGTGCCGAATTTGGTCATTAGGCACTAGGATAATCTATTTTAGGGTTTTTGGGGGTTGTTTTCTCTCTGTCTGCTTCAGTTTCGGTCAGCAATCTTTTCACTTTTTGCTTTTGGTGCCGGATTTTGCTAAGACTTGGTGTACCTCTCGAGTTTTCTTTTGTTGCTCTTTCCATTTATCTTTTATCTTTTTCTTTTTTGGCCGAATAGTATTTTGGGTCTCCTCCTCTACTGAATTCTTTCTTTCTTTCTTTCTTTTGTCGGCTTTTTGATTCTCCATCCCTTTTTCTTCCTTTTATCATCTAGCCGAATATTCCCTTTTGATTATATCATTCTTTACGCCGAGCTTTTCTTTGCTACTTCTTGTTGTTTCCAGTGCTGCAAGTGTTTCTAACTATCAGTAAAGTTTTTATACTCTTCACTTTTGATTAAACCCATTCTCTTCTTTTTTTGTTCTTAAAACCGAATACTTTTTTTTCATTCTTTGATTACAGACTGTTGATTCATTCCTTTTAAGGTGTTACTCGTTGCATTTTTAGTGTAACACCCCAAACCCGGTCTAAACGTTATGACCGAATCTGGCGATGTCACATTGCAACATCCCTTACCCGTATTCGACGCCAGAATAGGGTACGAGGCATTACTAGAAGACATACATTTACATACGTATTAAACCAAGTTACAAAATTTCATCCGAATTAAAACTTTGAAATTATTAACGTGCTTTTATAATTCTTTACAACATATCCTCGAAATATTATATTCATAACAAATAGGACCTACGAGGCCCGATATTTACTCATGTAATTCAAAGCTTCATTTCCATTTCATTCAATTCACAATTTCTCATGTTCACAATTCAAATCAATTTCTCAATCCAATATATATATTTCAATCATCTAAGAATATAATTCAAGTTACACGAACTTACCAGGCAAAATTGCAAAAATACCAAAATTCAGGGATATTTTCGTAATTTTCTATTTTCCTTCGAATTTCCACTCAATCTTGATATAAATTAATATTTCATTCAATTTATTAATTTAAATAATAAAAATTTCATTTCATGCAATTTGGTCACTTTTGAAATTCTTACAAAATTACCACGAAAATATTACTTTTATTCAATTTAGTCCCTAAACCTAAAACATGCAAATTAGCCATTTTAATGAAAACTCATGCTAGTTGAATAATCATATATTTTACTCCTCCTCCTCTCCATTCCACATCCTTGATGTATATAACATGCTTATATGTAACATTATCTATAATTTCACTATTTATTTATTTGTTCATTCAAAGTGTCCACTTGAGTCATTGTCACAAAATTATTTATATCTTGAGGTATGTAACTCTGAATTGAGATCTGTTAATTTTATCTAAAACTAGACTCACATATCTTCTTACTATAAAATTTTAAAAATTTTTAGTTTAGCCAATAAGTACATTTTATTCTTTAAAATCATCCATATTCTGTTGTCTGACAGTTCTGACCCTTCTTCACTAAAAATTAATTATCTCCTCGTACAGGATTCGGATGATGTTTCTATTTGTTTCTCTTGAAAAGAGACTCATTTGGGATTTTAAACATATAAATTTAATCCCATAATTATTTTTCTCCCATTTTTGATGATTTTCCAAATTCAGAACAGGGGAACCCAAATTCATTTTGACCTTGTCTCACATAATTTATTATATCTCATGATTTACAATTCCATTACTTACACCGTTTCTTCCATGAGAAACTAGACTTAATAAGATTTAATTCAACATTTTTTTCATCCTCTAATTTTATTTCCATAATTTATGGTGATTTTTTGAATTTAGCCTACTGCTGCTATCCAAAACTGTTTTCGTGCAAAATGTTGATTACTAAGTTTATAACTTCCTTATTCATTTGCTCTATAATATTTTCCATCACTTTCTCCTATTTCCCTTAACTAATATATCAAGAACATGAGACTTCATTTAATAAAATTCTACTATAACATCATTTCCATATTTTTTCAATAATAACAAACTTAAAAATATATTGAAATCTTGATGTTCTTACTTTGTCCTATTGATTTCAATCTTTAACTTGATTTTCTCTCCCCTACAGCTTTTATTTCTTGAATCTAACTTGATATTCTAGCTCCCCATTGTCTCCTTCACTACACCAAAACAGGTTTTTAGTGGCGTTTTTAGTGGCGTTTGGATAAAAAACGCCGCTAAAAATCAAGCATTACCGACGCTTATAAAAAAACGCCGCTAAAGATCGACTATTAGCGGTGCTTTTCAAAAAACCTCGCTAAAAATGAGCATTAGCAGCGTTTTCCTAAAAGCGTCACAAAAAAACCTAAGCCCAACGACGTCGTTTTTTGAATTTTCGAGACTTTAGTGGTGTTTTTCAAAAAGTATCGCTAATGCATGGGGCTTTAGCGGCGTTTTTGAAGAAGTGCCGCTAATGCTCTATTTTTAGCGGTAGTTTTGAAAAAGCGTCGCTAATGCTCAAGTCTTTAGCGGCGTTTTTGAAAAAGCGCCGCTAATGCTCGGGGCTTTAGCAGCGTTTTTGGAAAAGCGCCGCTAATGCTAAGGACTTTAGCGGTTTTTTTGAAAAAGCGCCGCAAAAAACATTTTATCTGTCTATTTATTTATATTATTGAAAATTCAATTTATTTTTAATTGAATATTTAAAATCTTCGAAAAAAATAATGACACGTAGAAATAATTTGAAATAAAAATATAGAAAAATATTTGTTAAAATGGAAAAATTAAAATACTATTATTTAAAATAATTTTAAAGCTTTTTGGGTACATTACTGATTGTTTTTTAATTTATATATTAAATAATTTCTTTTATAATCGTAAAAGAGATAATATTAATTTTAAAATATTAAATTAATTATCATTATAGTTTAGGGTTTAAGGTTTAGGAGTACCTATCTTAAGGTTTGTGGATTATGGGTTTAGGGATTATGGTTTATGGTTTAAGGGTTGGGGTTTATGGTTTAAGGGTTAGGGGTTTATAGTTTAGGGGATAGGGGTTTAGGGTTTAGATTAATTAGTGTTTTTTAATTTATATATTAAATAATTTCTTATATAATCATAAAAGAGATAGTATTAATTTTAAAATATTGAATTAATTATCATTATAGTTTAGGGATTATGTTTATGGTTTAAGGGTTAGGGTACTTAAAGGTTAGGAGTTTATGATTTAGGGTTAGGGTTTAGGGTTAAAATAGTATTTTAATTTATATATTAAATAATTTCTTATATAATTGTAAAAGAGATAATATTAATTTTATTATATTAACATTATGATTATATTTAAATTATTTAAGAGATAATAGATAAACTTTATATATATTAAATGGTTCGGACTTTAATGGTTTTAGGGTTTAGGGATTGGGGTTTAATGTTTTCATATAATAGATAATATGAAATTTTATACAATCAATTAATGCTTTTATATTTAAAATATTTAATCTAAACCATTTGATATATTTAAATATGAGATTATAAAAAATTGATAAAAAAAAAATGATTGATATGGATAAGTAACTATCTATTTTGGATAGGACCAAATTATAACAAATAAAATGAAATACTGAATACTAAAAATTATAATTTTATCTAATTCTTTAAAATATTACTTAAAATTTAAAAATTATTTATTTAAAATTTATATGAAAGATACAATAATTTAATATAAAATTGTAAAAAGGTAGGTGAGATGAATGGTTTGTATAATATTTTTACTGATTTTTTTGGAGTAATAAGCTTTAAAGCATTTAAGATACCTTTTTATTTTAATATTTCCATTGATTTGCTAGATATTTTGGTTTTTACAAAAGAATGTTATGCACATATATGAAAAGCCCTCATTGATGTCATTTAATAGGGTATCACAATTGTTTTCAGATAAGAAAAAAAGCATAGCAATATCCCAGCTCATATATCCCCCTACTTTCGTGTTAAAGAAGGAGATCACGTTATAATCGGGCAATGCAGGTTTGTTGTTTGATTGCATTTTATCCTTTACATATTTTTTATTTTGGCATATCATGTAATTGTTGTACAAGTAAAGTAAAAAGTAGACTGAAGAAGTTTACTATGAAGTTTTTAGATAAAGTTCTATCACTACACCAAAACAGGCTTTTAGCCGCGTTTTTTTGGCCTTTAGCGGCACATTTTAACGCCGCTAAAAGTATTTGAAGTGCCGCAAAAAATGCCATTGTTGACAACGCCGCTAAAAGTCCTGAACTTTAGCGGCGCTTTCACAAAAACGATCATGGCCTTTAGCGGCGCTTCTACCACAAACGCCGCTAAAGATCATGACCTTTAGCGAAGCTTATACCACAAACGCTTTTACCACTATAAAGATGACTTTTAGCGGCGCTTTTTGACAAACGCCGCTAAAAACATGACTTTTTAAAAAATATTTTAATTAAATAATATTTATTTCTATGATAAATATTATATTATTTTTTTGAAATTTAAACTTTAAACTATATACTTTTAAGGATAAAAAAATATTAATTAAATTAAAATTTCTATTAAAATTTTAACTTTAAAGCTAAATATAAAAATTAATAAATTTAAATTTAGAATTAAAATATTATGTTTAAATAAATGAGCACCTAAAATTCCAATCAATCCTAACGAATAATAAACTCACATATCTACCGTATTTTTTTTAAATTCACGTCAATATTATAAAATTAAAGAAACCAAATTATACTAAATTAAAATCAAATGATAACAGAGGGACTAAAACCATAATCGATCTGTAATAAAAATCAATCATTCTTGCCTGAAATGATGAAAATATCTAGAGTCAAACACATTTCTATCAAGTAGGAAATGAGAAAAGTAACTAATTAGAAGGATAATTCAAACAAATCCTAAATCCAAAGATTCAAAGATTCAAAGTTAACATTGCAAACAGGTGCACCATTGTAAGAGGATCATCCAAATCTCTAAGTGCATCAATAAATTTTGGATACCTAAAATACCAAACACATTTAGATGCCTTTACCAAGAAGAATGCGTCCTATGATCAACATTGTGATATCCACCGCACCTGCATTGCTAGGTCCTCCTAGGAAGAAGCTGACTGCAGCAACAGGGATGTTGGCTCGACGTCCTTTGTTTCTAGTAACATAGGACGCTCCAAATGTAGAAACAAGGCCTGCGAAGTAGAGTGAAGACTTAAAAAGTGTGAGGAGCTGGTTGTCATATTTGCAGTAGTCAGTTTTAGCACACACGTTTCTATCATAAGCACACACGTTTTAGCAATTTTGCAAACAAGAAAAAAAATAGCTTTTCTTCTTAGCTCACACTTGCAGCACTAGAAACTGAGTAAAAGAGCATTGATAATAATTGTCATTAAGACTCCATTCTTATCATTTATAGTTAAAAGAAAACAAAAAAACGAATAAGCATTGTTCATCTAAGTAGACCAGAAACATCCTTGGCAAGAAAAAGCATTTGTGAGTGCCGAGATAATTCTACATATGCCAAAAAGCCTGCAACTGGAGCTTATTGCTGCATAGCAGAAAGCCTTTAATGTCCATCATAGTGAGAGACAAAGATGGATCAAAATTTTTAAGAGTACATGGACTTACCTTATATTTTAACCCCAATATATATTTTGGTGGGGGGTTGAATCTTATAAAAAGACCAATACCTTCTTGAAACTTCAAGATCCTCTATTGTCTTCAACATGTTTGCTGATTTAGCCTTTAGATGTTGCCATTCTAAGTCAATATGCACCATAAAAACATGCAATTAATAACCTGGGTATATATATAATTTATATTTACATGAAATTAATCCAATAGGACAATAATGTTAAACCTTACCAATATATACATGACAATTAACAAAAACTAGCGATTCAAATTCATGTGTTTACTAACAAATGGAGGAGAATCTATATAAAGTAAAGAGATGAAAATCATAAATAAATCTATAATTAATTGTATTAAGACATCAAAACAAAAGACATGTTAACCTGCAGGTTTTGTTCAATTGGCTTATTGGTTTCGTTATCCTTTGTATGCCACCTATAACGTTCTATAGTTTGTTGCATGCTAAATAAATGATATATCCAAATAGAAACACAAATCAATGCATGGAAAAGCTTGTAATTAAAAACCAAACAATGTTTTAATTGGGATAGAAGCTACATGTATATAGGCATAAATGCAATAAAACCTCAAATGAAAAAAAATGATTAACTAAATAGCATCATTAAGCATTTCCACAATAAATTTCAAAAGATGAAAGAAAATATCTATTACATATTAAACATGACATAAACATTTTCAAACAATGATCAGAGTCATATATGAAATCATCTATAGATCATTAAGACTTTAGGTAAACAAAGTTGACTAATGTTGCTGTCTTTTCTCTGAAGAAATTATTGGATTTAAACATGAATAACATCCAATTATATATTTTTCTAATGAGACTAATACTACATAAATATATTAAAAAAGGCCTACAAATAAAATAACCATTTCCATATGATACTTCCAAGACACCTCTTTTATTTTAGAAATATAGTTTAAGAGAAAACATTGTTTTATATGAAGCATGAGAATGTCTTTACTTGGTTGCTGGGAATTAATTATACTATTATTTATATGGAGTTTTGAATGTCTTGAATAGCCACATTTCCTTTAGATCCTATTCCTCTAAGGATATTTTGATGCTAGGATATGCTAGCTGTATGGTTAAAACTTCTTTCCTAGCCTCCCATGATCAATATAATTTTTCTTATGCTGCTAGATTATGATAAGCAGTTCTTATTATGCTATATTTGATGTATGCATGAATGTCTTCAGTTGACTACAATATTCTTTCACATACTCTGTAATTATATCAATTTGTCATGACATTTATTACTAAGAAATATTTGATTTCATATACGTTTTGATTCTGTCTAATATAATGAAAACAATTACTGATGAAGATGAAACTGTTATATACCCTTTGTAGTTAATCTTGTGTCATTCAGAGAGTTGATGGAAGTATAGGTATTGAGCAGTAAAGGAGCACATGGCTAAATGGTGACTTTACCTAAGGTTGTCTGCCAACAAAATCTTGGCCAGCCTAAGTAGCTAAAGAAAATATTTAGTAAGCTATTTTTGCTTTGAGAATGTAACTTGCCTGCTCGTATCGTTCTCTATGCATCTCATTTGTGCTTTTCGCCTCACCATGATGAGGATCTTCATACCTTCAAAGCAAACAAAACATATATATATGTGAAATACCAAACATGCATTAAAACAAACACATGGAAAACATAAGAATATAAATGAACAAAAAAAGAAAAAGCAGTTATAAAAAAGAAGCAAATTATTAAACCCAGAAAACCCATTTTTAATTCAACTCAATCGGATCATACAAAATTTAACTCAAAACCAAATTAACATAACTCTGAAGTGAACTGTGTCCCTAATGATCTAAAACCACACCCAATAAATAAACCTCAGAACCCAAATTAAAAACAACTAAAAGCTAAGATTGAAATCATCTAAACCCAAAACTAATCCACACCGATATCACCCTAAAACGTTGAAGCAACAGGTTAATAAGATCCATAGTAACTAGAGACAATGTTGAAATGTATTTCTAGATTGAATGTAAGCTAGGACAAATTATCTTAGAAAATAAAAATCATCTAGCATATTAGATTTAGGGTTGCCATAGATTATGGTTCAGGGTATTTCTATTTCTATTTCAATTAATGCTATGATACTGCGAAATGTAACAAAGGGTCTAACTTATTTCATACTCAACTGGAAAAAGACCATCTCGTAAAGCTTAACCTCATAGTCCAAGATTTTCCAACAAGTTGACAAATTTGATACTAAAGTATAGATTACGTTAGACAATTCAAACTATTCATACAACAATACAAAGAAAATGCTAAACGAAGAAATATAAGACAACCTTTTCTAGGAAATTATCATCTAAGTAATGAATCAACTCAATGACACTTCATATATTCAACAATTTCTATCTTACAAAAAGAACATGTTCCAATGAAATTTAAAAAATATACAAAAAGGATATTCTTTATGATGATGGACTCCGACATTGTTTGAAACCTAGATTGCTGCAAATGAGATATTTGTCAATTACTGAGATATATTCCAACAACTATAGAATGGGTCCAGTTATAACTCACCATTTGTTGAAGAAGATTTTGCACCTAAAAACAAAAATCAGTCAAAAAAATCATTAACTAAATCCCTAAAATAAACGACCTCGAGAAGCACAGCAAATAATTTCTATAATTATACTCATTCACTAGGATTGATTGACTTTGCAACCTAAAAGTTGAGACTATACGAAAACTAGCAATGGATATGCCCTCAAGGTACTAGCAAAACAGCCTACATTAAAAGCAGGTTATTGTTACATGCTATAAAATAGGGTTGAGTAAACTCACGGAAACAGACATATCAGTAGTGCTTTGCTTTGAGTCTTCCAAATTATGCCCGTCCTGCGAAAATGTGTACCAGAAAAGTTCTGCAGAGAAAGAAAAAATAGCTTTCCAAATTTGGGCGTTTAAGAATTGGGGTTGAGGAAGAAAAGATAGAGGAAGAAAAGATAGCAATGGGCATGGAGTTAAAAGTTTTAAAGGACGGTATGTTTGTAAAGTTGGGGTTTAAGGGGGGAAATTAGGGATTTTAGGGGGGAAGATGGGAATTTCGGGAGGGGAGGGGATTTTATAACATGGCGCTATTTTTTTAATGTAAATTTTTTTTTTTTTTAAAAAATCGCAAAAAATTATTTAATTTAGAATAAAACGACACTATTTTGCTATATAAAATGGCGCTATTTTTTTAAAGTAAAATTATTTTTTTGGTGTTTTCTATAAAAACGCCGCTATTGCTTACCTTTTGTGGCGTTTTTCATAAAAACGCCGCAAAAAATTATTTTATTTGGAATAAAACGACACTGTTTTGATATGCTAAAAATCTCGCTATTTTTTTAATGTAAAATTATTTTTTGTGGCATTTTCTATAAAAACGCCGCTATTGCTTACCTTTTGCTGCGTTTTTCATAAAAACGCCACAAAAAATTATTTCATTTGGAATAAAACGACATTGTTTTGCTATGCTAAAAATCTTTTATTTTGTCTGTTAAAAATTATTAGTTAAGTGATTTTATAAAACATTTATTATTATTTTTTATAAATTGAATTTTTATAAAAAAACTCAAGTACTCTCAAAATAAATATCGATATTTTAATAAGAAAAAATGATTAAATGGTCAGTAATTCATTATTAAGTTAGAATTATCTAATGTAAGCAATTAATCTCTCACGTATCAAATTTCTATTAAAGGTTGAGACGTTAATTATGATTTTATATTATTCATTTCGATCTAATCTCCATTTTATTAGAGATATATCTTCCTAACTAAAATATAATTATTTTGATAGATGTTCGATGTGGAATGATTTTAGTTTTTGTATTTTATTTTTATCTGGTATAATTTGGTCCTATATATCCAAAATAGATAATTACCTATCGTATCAATTTGTTACATTATTTATTTATTTATTAATTTTTTAAATCTAATATTTAAATATATCAAATGGTTTAGATTAAATTTTTTAGTCATAAACACCGCTAATGTTACCTTTTCTGGCGTTTACAGAAGAAACGCCACTAATAAAATAAATTCTTGTAATGAAACAACACCGTTTTGGAAAATTCTAATACATATGAGTGACGTTTTTGCTATAAACGTAGCCAAAGCTCGCATATTTTACAATTTTTTATATTCAATTATTGTATATTGCATATCAATTTTAAATTAATAATCTTTACAATTTATTATTAACTCTTTTACAATTATATAAGAACTTATTTAATATATAAATTAAAAATACTAATTAATCTAAACCTTAAACCCTAAGTCGACCCTGAATCTCTAAACCCTAAATCACTAACTCCTAGCCCCAAACCACTAACCACTAACCCCTAAACCTTATCTAATATATAAATTAAAAACACTAATTAATCTAAACCCTAAACCCTAATCTGACCCGAAATCCCTAACCCTTAACCCCTAAACATTATTTAATATATAAATTAAAATACACTAATTAATCTAAACCCTAAACCATAACCTAACACCGAATCCATAAACCTTAAATCCATAACCCCTAACCCCTAACCCATACACCTTAAATCACAACCCTTAAATCAAAATCCCTAATCCATAATCCCTAATTCCATAATCTATAAACCTTAAAATTGTAACTCCTTAAATCAAAATCCCTAATCCATAGTCCCTAATTCCATAATCTATAAACATTAAAATTGTAACTCTTAAACCGGCCCTAAATCCTAAATTAACCATATATATACCCTAAACCATATATATTAAACCTTAAACTATAATGATAATTAAATTAAATATTTTAAAATTAATACTATCGTATCTTTTACAATTATATTTAAAATTATTTAATATATAAATTAAAAATCAATCAATCATGTACCCAAAAAAAATTAAAATTATTTTAAATAATAGTATTTTAATTTCTCCATTTTTAACAAATATTCAATTAAAAATAAATTGAATTTTAATTAATATAAATAAACAAATTAAATAGTAAATAGACAGATAAAATGTTTTTGTGGCGCTTTTTCAAAAATGTCGCTAAAGCCCCGAGCATTAGCGGCGTTAAAGCCCCGAGCATTAGCAGCGCTTCTTAGAAAACACCGCTAAAGCCCCGAGCAGTAGCGGCGCTTTTACAAAAACGCCGCTAAAGATCTGAGCATTAGCGGCGCTTTCCCAAAACGCCGCTAAAGCCCCGAAAAGTAGAAAACGCCGCTAAAGCCCCGAAAGGTAGAAAACGATGCCGTTAGGCTTAGGTTTTTTGCGGCGTTTTTTGTTCATTTTAATGCTCGATCTTTAGCGGCGTTTTACGTAAGGCGCTGCTAATGCTCGATTTTTAGCGGCATTTTTTTGGACAAACGCCGCTAAAATGCCGCTTAAAGCCTGTTTTGCTGTAGTGTATGAAGTTTTAATCTATTTGCGGTTATTTGTGTTTTTCGGCCACTGTATGTTGTTTTTTCTTTTTCCTTTTTCGTTCTTTTATACATGAAAGCACAAGTCACTAATCTAATAATTGCTCATTTAGTAACCTTGTGATTTACATTTATTTATGCAAAGATACATGACTTGATTTTATCGAGTGATAAGTTAAGTGGGACTAATAAACACCAGTTACTTTAAATTTTCATGAACCCATGGTGTCATAATAGAGCGTACATTTTGTAAATGCTTAAACGTGTACTATTGAGTATATATTCAATGGCTTTGATCACTGAACCTTAACAACTTCAATCATTTTCTTCCTTTTCTGTAGAATCAAATTTTCTTTTTTGCTTGAATCTTGACTTTATAGTCCATTGGGTGGGTCAGGTTGATTTTTGGTCGGGTTTCTTGAAGCTTTAAGGTTGTATGGTCGTGGCTGGCGCCAAATAGAAGGTAACTGCACAATGAGTTAAACAAATTTACTTATCTTTGCCATGTTCACTATGGTTTGAATAGTTTAATGATTTCCTTTTCTCACATTGTTGTGCGATATTTGATTAGTTCTCTATAATCCTTTGCGATATTTGCTTCAAGCCAATTGTTCTGCCCCCTCAATTATTAGGAATGTTAAACCTTTATGTGGCTAATTGTTTGAGTATGCCTTACTGAGTTAATTACCAGTGTATTCTGTAGACTGGCATATGGTGATTGCCATAGTTCCATTTGAAGTTTATTGAATCCCTGGTAGTGGCCCAAGTAGCGCAATATGTTTTGTTTATCGAGCATTTCATTGTGGTATCTTTTTCACTGAACTTGATTATATCAATAGTAATTGATTAACTAGACTGTTAATATTAATGCTTTCTTGGCTTCCCTTTGAAAGGGCATTCATGCATTTGAGTTGTTTATGTCTGTAAATATTGTTATAATAACTATACACTGACGAGTCTTTTAATTATTATAGAATTCAAGGCTGCATTTCGTTGGAACCTGGAGAAATAGATATCATAATCGTTTTCCTAGTTTATCAAATGGATTTACGAAGTCTCATTCGAATGTCTCTGCTGGTACTCAAAAGACTCCCATTATC
Organism: Gossypium raimondii; assembly: GCF_025698545.1. Lineage (NCBI taxonomy): Eukaryota > Viridiplantae > Streptophyta > Magnoliopsida > Malvales > Malvaceae > Gossypium > Gossypium raimondii. The sequence goes on along the minus strand of NC_068576.1, from coordinate 32,581,983 downwards.
CATATTGACATGGTAATTGAGCTTTTAACCTTGACTTTTTGTTGTCTATCCTCTTACTTTTTTAATACCGTAGTTTTATTGATAATTCATAATTGATAATGGGATATATGGGATTAGACTTTTAGGATGAGTTACAAATATGTAGATGTCTATGGACGACTACCTTCTCTTCTCTGTAAATGTGAGTGTGTTTTATTTTATTTTATTTTGAGATACATGCTTTGTTTTAGCACATTATATTTGATTGTTAGTTGCATTGAAAGACACACAATGACAATTACTAATTTGTTAAGATTGTTATTATGCTATTGTTTGACGTGATGGCTTTGTTACAGTTCTTGTATTACTACATAGATGATAGGTAAATCTTGTGACACCTTTTCTTTCTTTTTTCACCTCACTTTGTAGCCTATTTTTTTCCCTACTGCGTTGGATCTTTTTTTTTTTAAATCACATGATCTCAAATTTCAATTTCTTTTAACATTTATTGGAAGAATAATGTGGTCTCATTTGATTATTTCTCCTACCTGGTTCTTACTTCTACTCGTATTTCTTTTTGGATGAATAAATTTATTTTTTTAATCCTCATCATCCTGTACAATATCATGCTTGCAAGTTTCTGCTTTCCTCCTTATTACAGATTTACTATCCTGTCATCTCTCTGTTGTTCTCCTTGATGTGGATATTTCTTGTGAAGAAGTACTTACATTTTGCTGTTTATTCATGGTTACAGGATAGGAGCAAATGGTTTGGAGAACTCGTAAGCACTCCTCTGTCACTCCTAAACCAGTTGTTTAAATTATTTTCATAGCCTACTTTGATTGCTGTTATTTGTGGGAAAATTAGTCTACATTCTTTAAGCTGATCTTAAACTGCTTCCTACATTGCTTCAGCCTTGGGAAGAAAGGTGCGGGATGCACACGAGTTTGGAAAACTTGTTCTGCTTTCGAACTTGGATCCACTCACTCTTCAATGTAGTGGAGGTAATATTTATTATGAATCACAATTAGGTTGTGTTTGAAGCATTTTGTATTTACACGCATAAATTTCTGTTTTCTTTCACTTTTCCTCTCCCTACATGTGTGGTTTGTACCTTTTATCTTTCTTATGAATAATGCATGTTTATATTGCAGGATATAGTTTCGAATGCCTTCAATGAAACTTGCAGAGCAAAGATGGTGTAGCAGACTGCATTTTATTTTTTATTACCTTGCAATGTGTATAGTCATAGGCAGGTTCAACTAGTCAATCTGTTTCTCATATGTACTATTTATTTTAGTTTTGATTCTAAATTTTTATTTTTACTTTAATATTTACGACAACTTGAGTTCTAACTTTTAGATTTTAATTGTGTTATTAATTTATTATTTTAAATTCTAAAACTAAATTCATTAATTTTTATATTTAGTTTTAAAGTTAAAATTTTCATAAAAAATTTAATTTAAATAATATTTTTTTATTTATCCTTAAAAGTATATTTAAAGTTCAAATTTAAAAAATAAAACATAATATAATATTTATCATAAAAATAAATATTATTTGATTAAAATATATATTTTTAAAGGATATGTTTTTAGCGGCGTTTTTGAGAAAAGCCGGCTAAAGGTTTGTTTTATAGTGGCGTTTGTGATAAAAAGTGACGCTAAAGGTCAAGTTTTTTAGCGGCTCTTTTCTCAAAAACGCCGCTAAAGGTCATGTTCTTTAGCGGCATTTGTGACAAAAGCGTCGCTAAAGGTCATGACATGTAGCGGCGATTGTGACAAAAGCGCCGCTAAAGGTCATGATCTTTAGCGGTGTTTTTAACAGAAGCGCCTCTAAAGGCCATGATCTTTAGCGGCGTCTTTTCACATAAACGCCGCTAAATTCTATAGCGGCACTTTTTGCGGCGCTTGTGAAAGCACCGCTAATACTTTTGGTGGCACTTAAAAGCGACGCTAAAAGCCTAAAAAAACGCCGCTAAAAGTCTATTTTGCTGTAGTGCTTGTTATCTTTCTCTCTTGATGGATATGAAAATTCTTTGGATTTTTAAGTGAAAATGGTGAATTTTTGGTGAAAGGACCAAGTTGTAAAGAAAAGAAAGTTTCTTTCTTTCTTATCTCTTCATACGATGGATGCATGGGAAGACGATGTAGATTCTTCATCTTTCCTTCCATATATATACTAAATAGAATAATAATAAAATAATAAAATATCATTTAAAAATCAACTTAAAATATTAATAAACTAATATTTATTTAATTAATTACTCTAAAATATCACCAACATCATTATTGCCTTCTAGATTTCTCTCTCTTCTAATTGACCATTTTGCCCTTTATAATCTTTAAAAATTCCATCCTTGAGTCATCACTTAATTTGGTAAACTTATGATTTAGTCCCTCAAAATTTTTCACATTTCCAATTTGGTCCTAATTCATCCATTTTTCTTAGTTTCTAGATTATTCCACCCTTAAAATATTTACACTATTGGCCCTTCAACTTTTTTTATTTACACTTTTACCGCTCAAATTTCGAGTATTTACTCTTGGGCAACAAAATTTTTGTCACTTTTGTGATTTAATCCTTTCTTGAATTAATATGTCATAATATAATTCCCAATGTTTACATAACTCAAAATTTCCCTTTTTATCACTTTATTTCTTTATTTTACTATCAAGGATACCTACTTTCTTACTGTAGTAATTTTCGGGGTATTACAGTAGTAATTTTCGGGATATTACATTTCTCTCCCCCTTAAAATAAATATCGTCCTCGAAATTTCCTTGTTTTATTTTGATCATGAACTTCATCATTTCTCTCTTCTTTTAATTATCCTTTTCTATCTATTCTTATCACTAACATTTCTAGTTTTTATATCATTTTGTACTTCCTTTTCAATAATATTCTTCTTTTACTTAATCAAGCTCTTATTTCCTCTCTTTCCACTTAACCAAAAGTCCTTTCTTCATATTATTTTCTTAAAATCATCTCTATAATTCTATAGTTCCCTTCGCACATAATTACTAGCTTAGTATTTGTATTCATTCTCTATCCTTGCATTTCATAATTTATTTTTAATTCAATATTTCAAACATGAATCAGAGGTAAACCTTTACCTTGTAGCGAAAATTATTTATATTTTTTTTAGCAGAGGCCCAATAGATTAGACATAACACTTAGGATATACGAAACTGATACGAAGGTGCATTATTATTCATTATAAAACAGAAAGCACTAAAGTGTTATATAGAGAACATAAATGTGCTAATAATGGGAGAGCACTAGCGTGCTATTAATCAGACAGTGTGCTAGGATCCTTTAATGATATACCACTAATATCCTAGTAGTTCTAATCTCATCTACTTGAGCAAATTATATCATGCATGCATATCACTTTTACACTTTTCGCATAATGTTTTTACATCATTTACAATTTAATCCTTGTACCAATAATCCTTATATTTATATATTCTCTATCTTTAATACATGTATTATATTTCAAAATTCATTATTCATCTGTAATTTACTAATAATCCATATCATGTACTTCACATATCACGTTTACATGTTTTGTAATTTAGTCATCAACACAATATTTCTTTTAGCAAAACAATACACTTTCTAAATATGCATGCAAAACAGAACAATAACCAATCTTAAACCGACAAGACCAACAGGGCCTTCGTCTAACATTATAATTAGCTAACATTCTCACAACATAAGAATTCTATCAGAACTGAACAATTACACATACATATCTCTGAGGATAAAAGAATATATATAATATCCAGAAAAGATCATCATGTTCATTTCGACTGTAACCTTCACACACAAACATCTTTACCACTTAATTATCATTTCTCTAACTAATTTTGTTATCACGAACCTCACTTTATTCCACTCAATAAAAAAAATTCCAATTAATACATACATTCTTTTAGGTATCATACCTGAATATTTTGTCTCATCAAATTAACTTCTTCTTTATTTACTCTCTTACTTGTTTACTTACTTGCTTGCGTAAACAACTCATGATTATAACTTACTCCTTCCTTGCTGAAATTCTTTTACCAACTGATAACTGAAATATTCTTAATCTTTATACTTACCTGAATCTGTTTATTGTACTTTTACCTGAACATTCATGTAACATAATTTCTTTACTAGCCCGTTGAATCACTTGGAATACTAAGGATACTCAGGTCTCCTGTCTGATAATAACATGCGAAAGCCATGTCCCAGACATAGTCTTACATGAGATGTTTCCTGTACTGCTAATGCCATATCCCAGATATGGTCTTACATGGGAGTTCTCATATCGGTGCCCATAACATGTCCCAGACATGGTCTTACGGGGGACCTCTCATCCTGGTGACAACGCCATGTCCCAGACATGGTCTTACATGGGACCTCTTATCTCGGTGCCAACGCCATGTCCCACACATGGTCTTACATGGACCTCTCATCTTGGTGCCAATGCCATGTCCTAGACATGGTCTTACATAGGACCTCTCATCTCGGTGCCAATGTCATGTCTCAGACATGTTCTTACATGGGACCTCTCATAATCTTAATGATGCCAATGCCTTGTCCCAGACATGGTCTTACACTGGCTCACATATCGATGTCGATGCCATATCTCAGGTATGGTCTTACATGGAAATCACATATCACATGTTGCCATGGTCCAACCATGGTCTTTTTCGTTAATTCATCACATATCACTGAATGAAAGTACTCATTCCTGTGTTCTACTCAATTGGATCTTTCAATTCAATTTTCATACTATTATAATATTCATGGTTCAATAGCAAAGACATAAAACAAACATCATATTATTTCTAATTTAACAATTAAACATAAGATTCTATCATATAAACATACTGATTACACTTATTCAATACATTCCATCTATTTGTGCATATTTACTTACTATATTTACTTAATCAAATATGTTGAGCACATAACATCATATGCGCGCCAAGAAAACGCGGATGAGCATATCACCATATAAACTTTCATTTTAGTCAACGTTTCTACATTTCTCAACTCATGGTTGTCTTCCTTCATATGTTAACACATACTTATCATGAATTTTCTATTCATACCTTTCTAAATTTTGTTTCATCATAAACACATTTCAATCACCTCAACATAATTTTTTTTCAGCATTATTGGAAACAACTCGGTTTGAAGTCAACTCTGTTTTACAAAACAATTTCATTGGAGTTGGAAGATATTACATATCACGAGTAATAATATGGCATGTATAGCTAAACTCACATATGCTATGTTAGTCTGAGAATCGACTAAACCATAGCTTTGATACCACAAAATGTAACACCCCAAACTCGGTCTAAACGTTATGACTGAATCTGGTGATGTCACATTGTAACATCCCTTACCCGTATTCGACGCCAGAATAGGATACGAGGCTTTACTAGAAGACATACATTTGCATACGTATTAAACCAAGTTACAAAATTTCGTCTGAATTAAAACTTTTAAATATTAACGTGCTTTTATAATTCTTACCACATATTCTCGAAATATTATATTCATAACAAATAGGGCCTACGAGACCTAATATTTACTCATGTAATTCAAAGCTTCATTTCCATTTCATTCAATTCACAATTTCTCATGTTCACAATTCAAATCAATTTCTCAATCCAATATATATATATTTCAATCATCTAGGAATATAATTCAAGTTACACGAACTTACTAAGCTAAATTACGAAATACCAAAAATCGGGATATTTTGGTAATTTTCTATTTTCCTTCAATTTCCACTCAATCTTGATATAAATTAATATTTCATTCAATTTATTAATTTAAATAATAAAACAATTCATTTCATGCAATTTGGTCACTTTTTGACATTTTACAAATTTACCCTTAAAATATTACTTTTATTCAATTTAGTCCCCGAACCTAAAACATGCAAATTAGCCATTTTAATGAAAACTCATGCTAGTTGAATAATCATATATTTTCCTCCTCCTCCTCTCCATTCCACATCCTTAATGTATATAACATGTTATATGTAACATTATCTATAATTTCACTATTTATTTATTTGTTCATTCAAAGTTGTCCACTTGAGTCATTGTCACAAAATTATTTATATCTTGAGCTAAGTAACTCTGAATTGAGATCCGTTAATTTTCTCTGAAACTAGACTCATATATCTTCTTACTATAAAATTTTAATAATTTTTGGTTTAGCCAATAAGTACAGTTTATTCTTTAAAATCATCCCTATTCTGTTGTCTAATAGTTCTGACCCTTCTTCACTAAAAATTAATTATCTCCTCGTACAGGATTCAGATGATGTTTCCGTTTATCCTTAATAAGATTTAATTCAATATTTTTTCATCCTATAATTCGATTTCCAGAATTTATGGTGATTTTTCGAAGTTAGCCTACTACTGCTGTCCAAAACTGTTTTAGTGCAAAATGTTGATTACTAAGTTTATAACTTCCTTATTCATTTTCTCTATAATATTTTCCATCACTTTCTCTTATTTCCTTCACTAATATATCAAGAACATAAGACTTCATTTAAGAAAACTCTACTATAACATCATTTCCATGCTTTTTCAATAATAACAAAATTAAAATATATTGAAATCTTGATGTTCTTACCTTGTCCTATTAATTTCAATCTTTAACTTGATTTTCTCTCTCCTCCAGCTTTTATTTCTTGAATCCAACTTGATATTCTAGCTCCCCATTGTCTCCTTGTTATCTTTCTCTCTTGATGGATATGAAAATTCTTTTGATTTCTAAGTTAAAAGTGTGAATTTTTGGTCAAAGGACCAAATTGTAAAGAAAAGAAAGTTTCTTTCTTTCTTTTCTCTTCATACGTTGGATGCATGGGAAGATGTAGATTTTCATCTTTCCTGCCATATATATACTAAAAAGAATAATAATAAAATAATAAAATATCATTTAAAAATCAAATTAAAATATAATAAACTAATATTTATTTAATTAATTAATCTAAAATATCACCAACATCATCATTGCCTTCTAGATTTCTCTCTCTTCTAATTGACCATTTTGCCCTTTATAATCTTTAAAAATTCCATCCCTGAGTCATCACTTAATTTGGTAAAATTGTGATTTAGTCCCTCAAAATTCTTCACCTTTTCAATTTGGTCCTAATTCATCCATTTTCCTTAGTTTCTAAATTATTCCACCTTTGAAATATTTACACTATTGGTCCTTCAAATTTTTCCTATTTACATTTTAACCCCTCAAATTTCGAGTATTTACTATTGGGCAACAAAACTTTTCTCACTTTTGTTATTTAATCCTTTCTTGAATTAATATGTCATAATATAATTCCCAATGTTGCCATAACTCAAAATTTCCCTTTTTGTCACTTTATTTCCTTATTTTACTATCAATGATACCTACTTTCTTACTGTAGTAATTTTTAGGATATTACATTTAGGGTTTCCTTCGAAGAGTGGTGGATTGTATGTGGTTTGAAGTAGTCGCAACCCTTGTCCTCAACGTTTGAACAAGGTAATATGCTACCTCACTTTTGGGGTTTAGGCCGTATACTGACTATGTTCCTTTAGGATATCGTTCGCGGTTTGAGGCCACTTATATGGCCTAGCTTAGTTTGAGATCATTGTTTGTGGTGCAGATAATCGATAAGTGTGTGACCACTTTTGGTTGGCAATCTTGGAGGAGTAAAGTCACCCTCTTTCAAGCAAGGTAAGGATGGTGTTTTGGATTTAGTGTCAATAAGAGGGTGTTTTACCCTAATGATTAAAGGACTAACTTTGGGTATTGGTTGAATCTAGGTTGGGGTACGTGGAGATTTGCGCTCTTCTCGTAAATAGGTGTGTAAACACCCCATTGCAATTGTAAAACGGCAAAAAGCCGTAAAGTCGAAAATAGGGCATTTTAGACCACATAGGCGTGCGATTGCTCGTGTTGTAAGCCCAACTCGCGAAACATGGACGATAGACTATAGAGGCCTCCATGAGCATTTCCATGGGCTTAGGCCGTAATGGGCCATGTTGGGCCGAAATGGGCCGTGTGGGCTCATTGGGCTCGTGCGCCCCGCACAGATGAAATCCACAAATTGTGGCAAATACTAGACTGGGCGTTATAAAGCCCTTAGTCGTGGCGAATTCTGGGCTGAACGGGCTGCACAAACGTGTAGGCCCACTTAGGCCCATTTACACTATTTTGACCATTTAGGTTATCTGAGTCATCAATAAATGACCGAAATACCCCTATAAGGAAAACTAACTGAAATACCCCTATAGGGTAAAATGATCGAAATACCCCTATAGGCTAAAATGACCGAAATACCCCTATAGGGTAAAATGATCGAAATACCCTTATAGGGTAAAATGATCGAAATACCTCTATAGGGTAAAATGATCGAAATACCCCTATAGGGTAAAATGACCGAAATACCCCTATAGGGTAAAATGATCGAAATACCCCTATAGGGTAAAATGATCGAAATACCCCTATAGGGTAAAATGATCAAAATACCACTATAGGATAAAATGACCGAAATACCCCCATAGGGTAAGATTATCGAAATACCCACATAGGGTAAAATGACTATTATAACCTTAGGAGATGAAATGACTGATATGACCCAATGTTATATATAACTGATTTGCTGTATGATATGTATGATTATGATTGAGTATGACATTCTGCATACACATATGATTTATGACATGACATACTGCATGGGGTTGGGATACTGTTATGAAGGAAGTATACTGTTACTGGCAGCTTTTCTGCGATACTGTTACTAGCAGCTTTTCTGCGACACTATTACTGGCATCTTTACTGCAATACTATTATTGGCAGCTTTGTTGCAATATTGGTGTGTTGGCTGGGTGGGTCGATTTTATCCCTACATTGTGTGTTGGTGGTACGAAGTGGTGTGTTGGCTGGATTGGGATGGGTTGCATTTTTGCACTGTAATATTACTGTATTGGGTTAAGGCCCACATTTATTCTCAGATTCGCTAAGGCCCACACTGCATCATTCTTGAATAGGGCTCAGTAAACTCGCATCTTGCATGTTGTATACGTTTGACTGATAGGGGATTACACACTAAGTTTTCGTAAACTCACTTTTTCCTTTTAACTGTACAGGTAATCCTCAGCCTTAGGCGATTTGGTGTTACGAGGAACTCAGAGGTGGCCACACAACTGCAGCTGTGCTACACTTGCTTTTATTTAAATTTAAAGTTTATGTTGGGTTTTGTCTATGTAATAAGGGCTTTAAGCTTGTTTAAATTTTAATTGGGTTTTTACTTACTTATTTTAAACTGCTAGTTTAGGAGAGGACAAACTTTCAAAATAATTATTGTTTTCACAGACACAAAATTTAAAAATAGAGTTTCAAAAGCTTTCGCGATTTTTAGATCAACTTATTATAACAAAAGCAGACAACAAAGCAATCGTTTTGGCTAGATGTTTTGTTAAACACTAACAAAGAGGTTTTTAACTTTGGAAACAAATTTTTACTAACAAGTACAATTTTTGAAAGACACTTCAATATGACAAGCCATATTCGACCATAACGTCTAGGTTGGGTTTGGGGTGTTACAGTATAGGTAACCTCCAAATGTATATTACGCCTAGTTTGTTTAAATACCATGAAGGTCAAGTCTCAGTAACTAGATATTTTTTTAAACCAACTAAACTGATTGGACAAATGGCATATGGAAAAGGCTTTCATTTATGTTTCCTTCGGATTTTTAGGCCATTATGAAGGGTATATTCTGAAATTTCTGGACACTTGTCAAGTTGCACTAAGCGAAATTGGATTATATATGTGTTAGAAAAGTTTGTGAAAAGTTCCCTCTTGGTAAGTATGATAACTTCGCATGTTAGGAATAAGGATGCTATGAGGTAATTGAGTAGTACGTTACGTATAAGAAGCCCTACATGAGGATTTTCTATAGATGAATTGTAACACCCTTAACCGGTATCCGTCGTCGGAACAAGGTTACGAAGCATTACTGAGGTTTACGGATCAAATAGATAGAAATTTCAAATGTTTCATAACATTTCAATATTCATAATAAAACCAATCAAAATCATATATACTGTCCCATATACGAGCCCTCGAGGCCCTAAATACGCATTAGAAACAAGTCGAGACTAAAGCAGAAACTTAGACAATTTTCAAAAAACGTAGAAAAATTTCAAAGCTGTAGGGTCACATGGCTGTGTGGCTAGGCCATGTGACTCACAAGGTCAAGAGACACGCCTGTGTCTCAAGTCGTGTGGACATTTGAAATAGGGATACACGGCAGTGTCCAAGCTTGTATAACTCTCTGACTTGGTCACACGGCCAAGTCACATGCCTATGTGCTAGGTTGTGTACCCTTCGAAGTAACCTCACATGCCCGTGTGCCAGGCAATGTAACAGCTTGACTTGCAACCCTTTAAAAACTACAGCGGACACACAGCTCTATCACCTGGTCGTGTGTCACACACGGCTGAGACATACGCCCTTGTCTCTACCTGTGTGGACGAAAATAGGTTATTTTACAAGCCATATTTCTCACCCAATATGGCATCCACCTACACTTAACATTGTGCATAAAAACAATCCATATTATGGCATCCAAAAGAAGCAAAATCAAGCCTTAAACATGTAGTATATTCACATACAACCAATATGCCCTTAGACACCTCAAATGACAATTATAAACATGTTTAACCATGTATTCAATATAACGATCAGTTCAACTAAATTATATGCATAATTGCATCATTACATATCATGTAGATCACTTTACCAAAACATACCAATTGATGTTAAACTGCCCTTCAATTTCTAACATAATTAGACATATTTGTCTTACACAACAAGGTACCAATTCACAACCAATTCACCAACTCACAAAACACTTATACAAAATGCACATATAACTATCATTTTACCTTTCATCATTCAACCACCAATCAAGCCACACCTCAACTGAATTAAGGTCACATATATCCATACTAAAATATACCAAAACACAAGCCAACAACTGGCTATAATCACAACAAAACTTATAGGCCAACATTAGCCAAAATAACCTACACATGCCATTATAACCAAACATAAACCAACCGAAGGTACCGAGTGAGCTGATGGATAGTGTGATGGATCTTCGACTAGCTTCCAACCCGATCGAGCTTTCGATAACCTGAAAAGCAAAGGAAAACTACTACGTAAGCAATGAATGCTTAGTAAGCTCATATAAAATTTATTCATATCAATTCGTTTCAAATATGAAATTTATACATATCAAGAATAATCCAATACTGATACCGTAAGGTTTATGAAGATATATTCAACAACGCACAAGGTGAATAAATCCGCAACATCACTTATTCATATCATCCCTAGAATAGTAGGATTATTTACCCTTTCAAATATTTCTTATTTCCATTTGCATTTCATTAATTTCCATTGCATTTACTCTCATTAGCTCAAATAACATTAATTCAATTCATCATTCCCTTTTTCATCAATCTACACTTCAGATATGAACTTACTATTTCATTACCTTTCCACACCCATTTTATATGCATAACACACGAGACATAAGCATATCATTCAATCATATCCACAAGCTAGTGCGTTTAAACATAATTCTTTTTGGAACTAAGCACATGGCAAACCATTTCGATAGGAATTACATAATTTAAACCTTACCACCCTTTCATGATCACAAGCATATTTCCATTTAGGCATTTACCATTTCAATGCATAACTTATAAGTTTAACATGGTATAATCCAACCACAACTTGGCCAAAGCCTAAACACATATACACCAACCATTTTGGTTATGTAAATTCATATATGAATCAATAATCATGGATGAACTCAAAAATTAATCAAATTTCCATATACATGTAACATCCATATAATCAATACATCATGTAAAACCATTTACATGGATTTCATGTAAATAACTGTAATTGTTCGTATCGAACTCATATCATCTCGTAACAGAACATTACCCATTGAACCATTTAGAATATCGTTGGACACTCGAGATAGTTCACACATAGTGTACTAAACTATAATCCATAATTTCCTATACATGTATGCTCATAAGAGCTATGAATCGGTATGCTCTCACGAGCTGTGAATTGGTCAGCTCATACGAGTTGAGAATTGGTAAACTCATACGAGTTGAGAATTGGTAAGCTCATAAGAGCTGTCGTGTGTCCGCAACACATGAAGGACCTCAACCAAATCAGTAACCTTAATGACATGTCATTTGTATCCTACGAATTCCTAAGGTTCAAACGAGACTCAGTAATTGTTGTACGTCGTTGGATTTACGTCGTTTCATAACACGGTAAATTGCATACTAATATATATATATTTATTGAATTACAATATTATCACATATAAACATTCAATTTAATCCAAACTATACAGAATACAGTTCATACGAACCTACCTGGCTAAATTACAGAAATACCAAAGTTTAGGGGCATTTTGGTAATTTTCCATTTTCCTCGATTTTCCACCCGATCTTGATCTAAATTAATAATTTCATACAATATATTAATTTAGACAATTAAAAAAATTCATTTTATGCAATTTGGTCATTTTTAACATTTTACAAAATTGCCCCTAAAGTTTTACTTTATTCAATTTAGTCATTGAGCCCAAAACATGCAAATTAACCATTTTTACCCAAATTTGAGCTTAGCTGAATATTCATAGCTCCAAATACAACCCATATTTCTGAAATTTTCACATCAAATCCTTGTACTTTTATTAATTTAACAATTTAGTTCCTAATCAATCAATTCATCAAAAATAACTTAACAAAATACTTTTAAATACCAACTAATATTTCAAACTCATCATTTAACATAAAATATCACAAGATTCATCAATGGCAACATTTAAAATCTTTAACAGTTTCAAAATTGAAGGTACGGGTTAGCTGGACCTAGTTGCAACGATCTCAAAAACATAAAAATCATTAAAAACAGAGCTAAAATCACATACCAATCTAGAATTTGAACTTGCCGAAACCTTCATGCTCAAAATGGTTTCTTCTCCCTTTTCAATTCGGTGATGAAGCAATGTAAAAGATGATAAAACATTTTGGCTTTATTTAATTTAAATGAAATATCAAATTACTATTTTACCTTTGGTTAATAAATAAATAAAACACCAAAGTCATGTCCATATTTGTGTACTAACACCTTCAATGGTCTAATACCATTTAAGTCCCTTTTCCCTTATTCAATTAACCATTTAATCACTCAATTCAAATAGTGATTAAATTTTACATCTTTACAATTTAGTCCTTTTAATTAATTAACCATTGAAACGTTAAAATTTTTCAACAAAACTTTAATACCACCTTAATGACACTTAGTAAATATTTATAAAAATATTTACGGCTTAGTTTATAGAAATGAGGTCCCAATACCTCATTTTCTAAAACTACTTGACCTCAAGGTCTTACAACTTAAACTTAATAAATCACTTATAAAATAAAAAATCACTATATCAAAAACCTTTTCAAAGTCACAATTAACTCGTAAATATTAAATATAATATTTATGAACTTACTCATCGGATTTGGTGGCCTCAAAACCACTATTTCTGACACCACTAAAAAATGGACTATTACATGAATTGTCATCAATCTATTTTTAGATGGGTATTAATGTTGAAATCGTGTTCTTTAAGTAGTGTTGTTACTAATTCAAATCGGATGTCTAAGTCTCAAGTTGGTAGTTGCAGTAAGTAAGTCTCAGGTGAGTCCCTAATATCGACTCCTATAAGTCTATCTAGAATAATCTCTTGTGAATGATGTTCCAGAAATAATGAATGAGTACATGGATGATTGTTGAAAATAAGTATGTATGCTTGAAATAGGTCTTTGTGAGTCTAGAGTATAATGAATTGTGTGTATGGGTGTATGTAATTTTGCTCAGCAACTAAGTGTATGTGTTTGGAATGTGTACTATGAGATATGATTGTGTTGATGTGTGTGAAGCATGTAATGAAATATGCTTAGGTTAAGAAGATGAACTAGTGTACCTGAATGTGTGCATGTTGAATATGTAATGGATGATTAGAAATTTCTTGGGGGAAAATAGAGTGTCTCTGAGTGTGGAGAGGTTGAGTTGTGAGTTTGGTCATCACGATGGTATATGATGAAGTCCATCCGGACAGTAAACACAAATTCTGATATGTAAGTACTGAAGAAAGTCCATGGCCATGGCACATTCTGGAAAGGGCGGATGAGTCGTAATTATCGATTGTGTTCTTTGCATGTCCCAAGGCGATGATACGTAAACCTCACACGATGTAAGTTTAGGCAAATCCATATCGCAAACACAATATTTGTGCTTATATAACAAGTTATGCTTATGTAATAATGCACATTTAAAAGGATTTCCTACCCATATCTGCTACACACTAATATCGAGTTCCTAGAATAAGTCCATTTGATAACACACCATTTGTGGACAAGCCACCACATAGATACTGATAAACGGTGACATAACACATTGTGCACATGCCATAAAATAATTACAGATAACGACCACATAATCCCAGTTAAACTGCTACATAGCTTCCTCCTTTCACAATCCCACCCCATGCATGTGATATGGCCATTTTAACACATATGTCTCACTTTTCACATTTTTCACATATTCATGCTCATAACTCATATTTCTCAGTTTTTACACATATGCATGTATCATGCCCAAATTTTTACATATCACATAGTTTTCACTTTAGCATGCTTTATTATACATATTTATATTAAAACATGGATCTTAACATACACATACATATATCACTCGTTTAGATCATCACATATCAATCTAGCCATAAATCACATAACATAGAGTTGAGATCAACATTACATGCATCACATATCATAAATCATGGACATTCACAACACTTAATAGTTTACGACACTTACTTGGATTCCTCTTTGACTGAGTTTTTCAACTCCTCTCGAATACTTAATATACTCACAAATTAATTAATTAAATAACATTTTATTAAAGTAAATAACACTATATTTCACTTAAAACGAGAGTTAGATTTGAACAACGAAAATGTGCAAGTGTACACAATCACAACAAGTAATAAAGTGACAAGTAAATGTCGAGTTATCGTACCTACAGGGACTGACAAAATAATTATTTATGAATCAATTAAAAACACTTTGGTGAAGAAAAATATTTTGATTTGAGGAAGTGATTAAAACTAAGATTTTAACTAAGTAAAATAAATAAAAATAAAATAAAAGTTCTAGTACATGATTTCAAACGATGATTTTAATCAAGATGACATAATTTTGCTAGATTAATTACATTTCTTAACATAGAATTATTAAACTCATGTTTATGTTATTACGAATAAATTCACGACAACTCGGTAATTTGCTAACTTATGAACATACTTACCTACCAAAATCTATTTATCTCTTGACTATATCTCTACGTCAATTCAACCGATTAAACAAATCTTAATAAGCAAATGTGTTAATGCACATACATACTTATGAAATTAAAATAATCTCTTATACATATCTCTATGCCAATTCAAACAATTAATTCAATCTCATAAGCACATAAAAGATTACGTGAGGTAACAATGTATTTCTGCCTTGAAATAGTTTAATCACAATAATCTTGCAAGTTATGCAAGGCTAATGTATTATTAGATGCTGTTGCTAATTTAACCCTCAGCTATCTTAGATGATTAAACATGCACTGAGTAAGTATTGTCTCAATTAATTACAATTTCAATCTATTTAAATAATTAATTCATTAGTTACCTTACAGTTGTAATGTAATAACAACTTAGTCATGATTTTACTTAATCAAACATCTTACCGAGGCCTATAACAACATGAACACAATTTTAATAACTCAAGTAGACAAAATGCAATAAACCTAAAAAAATAAAATTTAAGTCATATTAATTAATTTAAACATACCAACATCACAAATATTCATAGGCATTTTCATCATAACAACCACAAAATTAAAAGGATAGGTAACAAGAATCCAATCTAGTGTTTCTCCGAGGCTTGACTAGTTTGCTCTGCTTCTCCTTCCCCACTTGTTCTTCTTGAACTGAGGCTTCCAAGAACACTTGAATGATTCTCCAATTGGTGGTTGAATGAATCTTTTTCAAGAGGTGAAATTGGAAAGGGAATGGGGAAGGAAATGAAGAACAATGAAAAAAGAAAAGTGAGAGAGAAGTGAAAAATGAATGGTTTTGAGATGTGTTTGAATTGAGCAGCCAAGAGGGGTATTTATAGGTTGATAAGGCTACTAAAAATAAGCAAAAATTAGTAGCCAAAGACTCCCCCCGTGGGCGTCCACACATGTGGCATGTTTAAAGATTTCAAACATGCTATTTTTAGGTAGGTGTAAATCTTGAAAGGCATGAATAGTTGAGGGGTTTGAATGGAAATTGAAGGAGTCTTTAATGGCCATTTTGCAAGCCAAATAATCATCCAAACAAGCTGATTGGGTCATAATGTGGGACGGTTTTTGGCTGCTCAGTGCTCGGTTGGATCGGTTTTCTCAGTTCAGCTCAACTGGTCCCCTTTTCATAATTAATTAACAATAATTTATTTAACCCAAATTAAATTGGGTTGAAATTAAAATTAATTATATTATGAATTAATACACATAATATTGACCGTCTTAGGCTGAAAAATAAATTCTCCTTGATGCTTCAAAATTGCTTCTCGGTTTTGTGCTTTTAGCATTGTCTGCCGAGTCGTTTTTTGCCCTTTGTGCGAATCTATCGAAAATGATCAAAATTAATCAAAATTAATTAAAAAATTACATAAAATTCAATATAATAATAATTTAAGTACAATTTAATTATTTTATAATAATGATATATTTTTTGACAAGAATTTTATCAAAACTACATGAATTTGAGTTAAAAAGGGCATGAAAAAGTGTGTATATTTTTGTGTTTCCACACCCCTAAACTTAATTCATTGCTCGTCCCGAGTAATGTACAAATTGAAAATAATTTTTTTGGAAACACCTTTGAAAATTTGCTTCAAAACAATGTTCTTCCTAGAATTCTGAATTTGGTACACTTATGCTCAAGAACAAGAATTTTGAGATTTACGCTACTTAAGTATACACATCATTCAAATGAATCTCAATTATTCTTATGATAGAAAAAATAGACTAAATGATTCCTAATAAAGACATGTTAAATCCCTACCAATTTGATTTTATTCCCTTATTCAAGATTAAGCTGCAATCATTAAGTTTAACTTATGCCTTCAAATGTTCAACATAGCAAATTCTGTCCACTAATGTAGGTAGCATAGAAACTTGAATCAATAGGTCTTTAAAAAGATTGTAACGTGGCTAGGCTAGGGGTAGGTAAAAGATAGATAAATTTAGGCTAAAAACCCTAGACTTAGCTTCAATCGAACCTTCAGAATAATTACCTTCAATACACTTTCACATGCTCTTTTGTACATCTGTTTTCTTTCAAGTACATATGCTCCCTGTTTTTGTTCTTTTTCTTTTCTTTTATTTTTCTTTCACGAGCATTTTACTTTATGTACTACAATTTTTTATCATTTGATACTTCTTTTCAATTCCCTCAAACTTATTGTCAAAGAACATTCTGAATACTACTGAGTCTAGTGTTTGGGTCAATTTAAAGATAATTAAGATAAAAGTGATGGCTAAATATGGCAAGGGTTCAAATAAAATTAGGCCATACAGTCTCAAAGTTGGGTTTCAAAGGATAAAAACGCATTAAGGTTGGCTTGAAAGGCTCAAACGGTCTAAACAAAATTTACCTAAATCATTTTCAACATTCCATGCTTCCTAGGATTTCTCCTTAAGAAACTACTAAGTAAATTCTAGAGGCTTAAACTTTCATGCATGCCTAACTTTCCTAAGGAACTAAAAACTTTATGGTATGATTTGCATGCTTTATTAAAAATACATTTATGTCATAATTCAACTAACTAACAATTATTGAAATAATCGAACTTTATTTATACTAAAGTTTAGCATACTTAACAAAATTTCAAATTTTTGAACAAAATATATCCTAATCATAATTAAAAGAAAAGTTTATTCTGAGAGGAAATAATTTCAATTTCTCGGTCCCCCTACTTAAGATGAACAATGTCCTCATTGTTAAAAGTGAGTAGATACTATACACTAGGTAGGATTCTAGAAAAGAGCAGGTGAGTCAATTTGGCTACTTAACTACCAAGATCTCTCTAAATCCAATCCTAGACATGTATATATCTATTGCCACACTTTGTACTTTGCAACTTGTTCAATTTTATTTATGATTTCCACCTCTTATTTTATTATGCAAAAAATAAAAATTCCTAATAAAACCTAATCCTAAAATATTAAATAACCCAAGAATGGAAATAAAATAAAGTCAAGATCCCCCCTTTTTATTTATTCACATATCCTTTCAAATTCGACTCATCTTTTGCTCCATCATCTTTGTTTTTGCATGAATCGCTTCTCTCTCTCTTTGACATTGAACTCCATGGTTCAAATATGAAATCTAGAAACTTAGGCGCAAAAATAAACGGGTCATTGTATAGTTTTGTAAGAGCGCTTCTCATTGAATCATCCCATATTTTTGAATATCTCTAGTAGGCTTGTTGCTTCCACTACATATGTTGCATTATGTCCATCAATTTTGACAGCTCATCTCGAAGATCTGGGTAAGGTGATTGAGTCTTGAACATTGAAGTTGTGACGTCAGGTTTGGTTACTGGTTCCATTGGTTCTACCTTATCAAAGATTTCAGTTGATTGCATCGGTTCGATCTTTGTGGGATCTTCTTCTTTTTCTTTTTTGGGATCCTCGCTTTCTTTAACTTATTGCTGTAGAACAGAGTCTCAAGCTATTCGATAGAGGCCTCAATCTGTGATTGTGCCCTAGCTATAACCTGTCTTCTTTACGTTTGCAAGAATTTTAGCTTTCAAGCACAAAATTGTTATCGTAAAGGGAAAGTAAGCTAGGCCAAAATGTCTAGCACCTCAATTCTGTATTTCTCTCAGGATGATTTTTCTGACATTAATGGTCTTTCCAGTTAAAATTAAGATCATTCACTCTAATGAAATTGTAGTCCTATTTGAAATAGGCATAAGGCTGAATCGAATGAAATAGAACTACACCTTTTGAGTTGATGTACGATGCAAGTGATTATGCTGATGGAGCTGTGATGGGTCAAAGAGAAAATAAAGTGTTTCACCGTACTTACTATACAAGTAGAACTTTGACGGGAGCCCAACACAATTATACGATAACTGAAAAGGAACCCTTCACTATAGTTTTTGCTTTTGACAAATTCCGCTCATATATTATAAGTACCAAAGTTACAGTATTTACTGACCATGTGGCCATTAAATACTTGCTCACGAAGAAAGACGCAAAACCAAGGCTAATTTATTGGATACTTTTACTCCAAGAATTTGACCTTGAGATTCAAGACAGAAAAGGTGTCGAAAATCAAATAGCTAACCATCTGTCGAGGTTGGAGCAAGATGAGGTAACTCAGTCATGTATGCCTATCAACGAGAATTTCCCAAATGAACACTTATTTGTGGTAAATTGAATTCATGAAATACCCTGGTTTGCTGATTTTGCCAATTATCTTGCATGTGGAGTAATTCCTCGAGAAACAATATAGCAACAAAGGAAGAAATTCCTTCATGATAGTCGGTATTATTTTTGGGAGGATCCATTTTTGTTTAAACATTGTGCAGATAATATAATTCGAAACTGTGTAGCTGAAAGCGAGATTGCTGAGATCTTGTGTCATTGCCATTCATCTCCAAGTGGGGAACACTTTGGTGGTCACGTACTGCATCAAATATTTTGCAAGCATCTTTCTTTTGGCCTACACTATTTAAAGATGCTTATGCTTATGTGAGGAACTGTGATAAATGCCAAAGGATTGGAAATATATCAAGGAGGAATGAAATGCCCTTGACAAAAATTTTGGAGATTGAATTATTTGACGTATGGGGCATTGACTTTTTAGGCCCGTTTCCTTCTTCATATGGGAACAAATACATCTCAGTTGTTGTGGACTATGTATCCAAATAGGTTGAAGCTGAAGCATACCCTACAAATGACGCTAAGGTAGTCATGTGATTCTTACATAAGTATGTGTTTACACAATTTTGGACACCAAGAACTATTATTAGTGATGAAGGTTCTCACTTTGTGAACAAATGGCTTAAGTGGTTGCTTGACAAATATGATGTGAAGCACAAAATTGCTACTGCCTATCACCCCAAGTCTAATGGGCAAGTTGAAAGAGTGAATTGCGAAATCAAAGGTATCCTTGAAAAGGTAGTAGGCCTTAGCAGGAAAGATTGATCTCGGAGGCTCGATGATGCATTATGGGCCTATCGAATAGCATTTAAGACTCCGTTAGGAATGACTCCTTATCGGTTAGTCTTTGGAAAGGCATGTCATTTGCCTTTAGAATTGGAGAATAAAGGCATGATTGTGTTGTATTTAGTATATAAGCATGGATTACGATTTTTGTTTCAAATGTGAAGAAGCTAACCTTGTTGGGTTGTGATGTGCATAGGACAGATAATGCCATTTTTCCTAATTGTATATATTTATGTGATCAATGCTTAGGTTATACTAAGATTGGCAAGTTATGTTAAATTCGGTACGAACTTACTAAGCACTGTGTTGCTTACGTTTGATTTCTTGTTGATCATCAGAAGTTTGTAGTTGGTTCGAATAGTTAGAGCTTGCCTTTTATGTTCAACAACTCAGTAGATTTTTCATCATTTTGGAATAGGTTACAAGTTCCATGTAAATAAGTGTTTTGGTTATATATCTATATATGCAACTTGTGGTTTGAAATGGTACATGAACGTTAAAATTGTATCTTATTTAAGTTGGTAGTGATATAGACATGAATGTCTATTTATATATAATGTTTTGATCTTGCTTCATAGGTTAAATTTTAATGTATTAAGGAGTGGATAAGTATAGCATGTGTAATGAGTGGATAAGTATAGCATGTGTAATGCCCAATTTTGACCCGTGCCCACACAATAAAATAAACCAAATTAAAAAAAGAGTCCAATGAAATAGCAGTCCATTTACAAATTTCAACTAGCCCAAAATTACAACCAAACCTAAATTTAACCTAGCCCACTAAATTAAAAAGACCTAGCCCAGTATCCACAACCCGTTTTAACCTAAACTACCCAAACACTAGCCTAGCCCAAAACCTAATGGCCCAATACCTAGCCTAACTGAGACTGAAACCCTAGCAGCTTGCAGCAAGGCATCGCGCCGCAATCAGACTCTGCCCTCACACGTGCGCCACTGTCACACACATGCGCCACTGTCACACATGTGCCTCCGTACATTCTAGCTAGCCTCCGTACCTGCAGCACACAGACAAAACAACAAAAGAAGAAAACAACGAAATAACAAAAGAGAGGACTATGTATTTTTCTTTTTTGTTTATTTTTTTCGGCTATATAAGCCAAGACTCGAACCCTGTATTGCTTTTTATAGAGATTTGAAACAGAAAATCAAAGAAAAATTTAGAATACGAAAGGTGATTCAAACTTTTGCTTTGTTTTTTTTTTGTTTTCGTCTGTTAATCCCTTTTTTTTCTGTGTTTCGGGTGATTGATTGCTCAACAAAAGTTAAGAAAAAAATAGTAAAAAGGAAAGGGAGAAACGTACCTTGTGGTTAGACCTCCGCTCTCTCCGTATTCATCGGAGTTCGGGCGAGGTTCGAGGGCCCTTGAGGACGACGATTTGGTTGAAGCGGCGCAGAAGCTTTAGAATTTTTAGGTTTTCTTAAAATGAAGAAGGTTTTAGGTTTTTAGCTTATGAGCAGGATAAAACGCCGTCATTTAGAGCCAATACGATGGCTTTGAAACGGCGTCGTTTTGAAGACCAGACCCGCGCGGTGACTCGACCCAAGGGCAAGATCCGCGCTCTTTCGTTTGTTGGTTTTTTTGCACAATCAATCCCTCTGTGTTTGGCGTAATTGCTATTTGATTTTCTTCAATTTTCTTAATTTGTGCTGTACATTTGATTTAGTTTTCATTTTAATCCTCTGATAAATGGCACCGTTTTCTACGGGTGGTTTTGAATGTTCAGATTTTGCGGTTAATTGCAAATTTTAGTCCCTCATTTTTCAAGTCGATTACAAATTTAGTTTATCTTTATTTTTTCCATTTTATTTCTATTTGTAATGTTTTATTTTATTTTTATTTGAATTCCAAAATCATTTTTTAATCCTATTATTATTATTATTATTATTATTATTATTATTCCTTCTTTATATTTTAATTCATGTCTTAACTTTAACTTGATTTTTAATAGTATAGTTTTAAATCAAATTTAGTACTTATTTTAATATCTTTATTCATAACATATTTTAATATTTAGTTTGACATGCTCTTTAAACTTATTATTAGCATAATTTTAAAATGTGATATATTATTATTTCAAATTATTATTAACATGTTTCAATTTATCATACATTGTTTTAAAATTTATTACTTTTATTTTTAAATTATATATTATTATATGTTTCATCATCTTTTAATATATATAGATATTTTATAAGAATTTGACATAGTTTGTACATATTTTAATGATTTATTTTGTGTTATAAATTAAATTCTTCAATATAATATTTTTAAATGCCATTAGATGTGTTATTAAATTGTTCTTCTTTAGAAAATATATATTATTGTTTTGATGTTTGATATTATTATGTTTATAAATTTCAAGTATTTTATATCTATATATGTATTTTAAATCAATTTTATTTATATATAATTTACTTCTTTCAAAACCTATCTAGGTGATTATTTTTATTATATATGTATTAAGACTTTTACATGGTTATTTTTATGTGTTATTTAAGGTAAATTAATAAATGTATTACTTGTTTCAAATTTATTTTACATATTATTCTTCCATATTGTTATTCTTTTGTTTCAAGTTCATTTTGAGTTCACGTGTAAATATTTCAAATTAAAAGGTTGTTATTAATAAATGTTGTTGTATTTAATTCATTTGATATTTGACAATTAGGATTGATATTTGCATAATATGATAAAAATTGTGGTAGCCATTTTTGTTTGATTTCATCCATTGTTTATTATCTCTCATTTGTATTTAGATTGCGAATTGTATCTTTTACATTATATATTGCTATTTAATCATGTTTCATTTGTAAGATTTGTATTTTATTAAAGTACACCAATCCTTTATTTCGTAAGTTTTAAAAAGACTTGGTGTTCATAGTTCTCGAGAGAATTGTGCCCTAACTTACTGGGCTTCATAGTTACGATCCTCTTTTTTACATTTGTTTGTATGATTGCTGTAAATCGAGTTTTATATATTGGCATCATATTGCATAAAGACTGTTTGGTCTTACCCTTTTAAGTGGGAGTGAGAAGCTACTCCTTTGTGAGGTTTTCACCTCCATGCAGGATAGTGGATCACTTTCGGGATACATCCGTACCTATGTCTTTGTGAGATTTTCATCTCTGTGCAGCCATAGGGAAATGTATTCCCCTGAACCAAACTCGGTCTGTATGAGCCTATAATGGGTGAAGATCAAGGAATCTGCTAGTTTGGGTACCTTGACTTTAGAGTCAAACCACATGTAGAGGACCTTAGTAACCCATACTAGGTAGAGCCACTCCAAATCCCTAGTGGTTACCCGACTAGGTACTTTTGTTTTCCTTGCTTGCTTCTATTTTGTACTAACCCCTCTTGTTGTGTTTTGGTTATGGTTGCATTGCATTTGCATCTTAGGAAAGAGATATTGATTAAAGTCCGATTACTAAATTAGAAAACCTGGCATGGAATACGGATTCCTTGATAAACCGGGGCAATACCTTTCTCGTTGAC
This sequence comes from Gossypium raimondii, assembly GCF_025698545.1. Lineage (NCBI taxonomy): Eukaryota > Viridiplantae > Streptophyta > Magnoliopsida > Malvales > Malvaceae > Gossypium > Gossypium raimondii. The sequence continues at coordinate 32,558,054 of NC_068576.1, read as the reverse complement.
TCATCATAGCTTTGCCCATTTGAAGTCAAGTTTCCATCTCTTCAAGTTTTTGTTGGGTTTATCCTGATTGAAGAGGAAGATCTAAAGTTTTCTGTCTTAAGGTTTTATGAAAGAAACCTGATACCAAAGAAGATTTTTTGCATACAAGATGAAAGTGGAAGATCTTCAGATTCAATCAATAAAAAATCGAAATAAAAAAATCAATCAAAAAAATGAAAAAAACAAAAAAAAAAGAAAAAGGAAAAATCAAAATCAAAATCAAAATGATAAAAAGAAAAATGAAAAGGAAAAAGGAAAAGAAAAAGGAGAGGCCAAGGCGAAAAGCCGCAAAGGGCGCTTTGCGACCAAAGGTGGATTTGAGTTGAAAACCCGAAAAGGGCGACTCAAATTTTGAGTGAAATGGAGCATGGACATCATCATCATCGAAGGCTTCTAATGGGCATTATTTCATTGTTGAGATTATTAATTACTTCATCAAATGAATAGAGGCTGTTTCATGTGCCAATGTTATCATATGCTAGTATAGAATTACAAAGAAGATGATATCAGGAATGATAGCACGATAGTTGAGGTCTGTGATCAATTCAAAATCAGACATCATAGTTCATCACTGTATTAAATTGCGAAAAATGACTGAGACTTACAAGGACTGGCATGAGAAATTACCATTTGCCCTCCTTGTTGGTTGAACATCTATCAAGACTTCCACCAGAGTGACATTATTTTTGGTTTGTGGGATAGAGGTAGTTTTACCCATTGAAGTAGAAATCTCTTCTCTCCAGGTATCGGTTGAGTTAAGAGTTGGATGAAGCAGAATGGACCCAATTGCAATGTGCTCAGTTGAACTTGATAGAGGAAAAAGTTAAAAGCTATCCAGCAGAGTCAAATGTACTAAAGACGAATGATGCTGGCTTACAACTAGAAGATTCGCCTCAGAGAATTCCATAAGGAGGACCAAATGTTGAAAAAGATCCTTCCTATGCAAAAGTATTTTAGAGGAAAACGGATGCCAAAGGCCTTTTCCGGAGAAGCTCTGATCTTGAGTAGGATAGATGGTAAAAACTTGCCAAGTCCTGTAAACTCAGATTTAGTCAAGTATTACTTCACCTGAAGAAGGAGAAGGGACCAAGGTGAAAACCCACAAAGGGCGCCTTGATTCCTAAAAAAAAGAAACCCGCAAAGGACGCTTTGAATCCAAATAAATAAACCAAAGAAAAAGAAAATGGAGAGGCCAAGGTGAAAACCCGCAAGGGGCGCCTTGAGAACAAAGGGGATTTAATTTGAAAACCCGAAAAGGGCGGCTCAAATATTGATCAAGAATAGGGCATGAGGTGATCAGAGCAACTTGAATTTTGATCGGAATGGGGCATATGATAATCTTGCTATACTTGAACCAACAGGAAAGGGTAGATGACATCTTGGGGCATCGACAAAGTATCGTAGATCTCCTAAACACATGTCAAACTTAGAATGGTCTTCAGAAAGTTTGTGCAGAGAAGTTCAAGATGCAATATCTAGGGCACCCAATTTGTATACTATTTATATTGAATTTGTTGTTCTTGGAATACTTCATTCTTTTCCAAGATACACATTCCTAATCAATTTCTTTGTTATCTTTCTTTACTATTTTTGATAATTTATTCCGTTCGACCTATGCTCAAAACCAACTTTATTCTTATCCATTGTTATGACCCTTTTTGGAAGAATGTTGCATTGAAATAATGATTAATGGACTAATAAAATTTCACAAAGGAAGTTTTTCATATTACTCTGAAAAGTTTATAAATAATACAGGAACCTGAAACAAGACTATTGTTTAGAACACACCAAATTTAAAGGTTGAAAATTTGAGAAGAATGAGTCTAAATTTGGACTTTCTCTTTGGATTTTGTTATCAAATGCATTGATTGAACAAAATGACAAGATGTCATGTTGGTGACAAAGCTTAAATAAACAAGCAAGTAATGATTATCAAACAATAGGAAGAGGTTTCCTCGAAGAAGAGAGCCTTTATATGTGCATGAGCCTTTGGTACGACACCCTGGGAATGGTGTAAGGGACCAGAAAGATTTAAATCCGGTATCCTTGAATTCTGATAGGAAAGGATTAAGGAAAAGCCATATATTTCTACCCCTGGATTACAGTGGGAGAATGATGGTACAAATTTTGTGTCCCAGTGGATTAAACTTTGAGGTTTACAGTGGGGGCAATCTGACTAAGTGTTTCTTTGAAGACGTCAGTTGAAAAGGAATGTGTTGTAGCACGTCAGTTACAAAACCTTAATAAACTTTGAGTAATGATAACCTAAGCGGGATCATTCTCGGAAAAAATCATGCATTCATGCAAACACCATTCATACATGTCTAGTTATGAGCATTTGATTCATTTTGATCATACCATCCTAATCATTAGGCATAATTAGGTTCATTATATAGGTCATGTTCCCCAGAGAACAGAACAGTAAAGATAACAGATCTTGCCTTCCTGCACCGACAGCGAAGTAGATCGAAGACACCAGCCTTGCCTCCTTAGGTTACAGTGGAGCAGGTTGAAAATAGCAGATCTTGCCTTCCTGCACCGACAGCAAAACAGATCGACGACAAGTTCTATCTCCCTGGTTAGCAGTGGAATAGGTTGGAAATTATAGATCTTATCTCCCTAAGCAGTAGTGGAGCAGATCGAAGATGGAAGATTTTACCTCCTTGAGGATACGTTGGAGTACATTGAAGCCACTAATCCTATCTCCCTGAAGTTACAGTGGAGCGGATTAAAAACAATAGATCTTATCTCTCTGAAGTTGCAGCAGAGTAGATCACATCAGGTCTTATCTCCTTGAGGTTGCAGCGGAGCAGACCGAGAAAGCAAGTCTTATCCCCCTGACGTTGCAGTGGCGCAGACTGAAGATGGCAAATCTTATCTCCCTGAGGTTTTAGTGGAGCAGATTGAAGCTGATAATCCTCTCTCCCTGAAGTGGCAGTGGAGCCGGTTCAAATAATAGATATTATCTATCTGAAGTTGCAGCAGAGTAGATCACATCAGGTCTTATCTCCCTGAGTTGGCAGCGGAGTAGACTGAGAAAGCAAGTCTTATCCCCCTAAAGTTGCAGTGGGACAGACTGAATATGGCAAATCTTATCTCCATGAGGTTGCAGTGGAGCAGATTGAAGCCGATAATCCTATGTCCTTGAAGTTGTAATGGAGCAGATTGAAATAGCAGATCTTATCTCTTTGAAGTTGTAGTAGAGTTGATCGCATCAGGTTTTATCTCCCTGAAGTTGTAGTGGAGCAGACCGAAGAATCTCAGATCTTATCTCCCTAAGCAGTAGTGGAGCAGATCGAAGATGGCAGATTTTACCTCTCTGAGGATACAGTGGAGTACATTGAAGCCACTAATCCTATCTCCCTGAAGTTGCAGTGGAGCGGATTAAAATAACAGATCTTATCTCTCCAAGGTTGCAGTAGAGTAGATCGCATCAGATCTTATCCCGTTGAATTTTGCAGTGGAACAGATTGAAGCCGATAATCCTATCTCCCTGAAGCGGGAGTGGAGCGGATTCAAATAATAGATCTTATCTCTCTGAAGTTGCAGCAGAGTAGATCACATCAGGTCTTATCTCCCTGAGGTTGCAGTGGAGCAGACCGAAGAAACAGATCTTATCTCCCTAAGCAGTAGTAGAGCAGATTGAAGATGGAAAATCTTATCTTCTTGAGGTTACAATGGAGCAGATTGAAGCCGATAATCCTATCTCCCTGAAGTTGCAGTTGGAGCGGATTAAAACAATAGATCTTATCTCTCTGAAGTTGCAGCAGAGTAGATCACATCAGGTCTTATCTCCCTGAAGTTGTAGTGGAGCAGACCGAAGAATCTCAGATCTTATCTCCCTAAGCAGTAGTGGAGCAGATCGAAGATGGCAGATTTTACCTCTCTGACGATACAGTGGAGTACATTAAAGCCACTAATCCTATCTCACTGAAGTTGCAGTGGAGCGGATTAAAATAATAGATCTTATCTCTCCAAGGTTGCAGTAGAGTAGATCGCATCAGATCTTATCTCGTTGAGTTTTGCAGTGGAACAGATTGAAGCCGATAATCCTATCTCCCTGAAGCGGGAGTGGAGCGGATTCAAATAATAGATCTTATCTCTCTGAAGTTACAGCAGAGTAGATCACATCAGGTCTTATCTCCTTGAGGTTGCAGTGGAGCAGACCGAAGAAACAGATCTTATCTCCCTAAGTAGTAGTAGAGCAGATCGAAGATGGAAAATCTTATCTTCTTGAGGTTACAGTGGAGCAGATTTAAGCCGATAATCCTATCTCCCTGAAGTTGCAGTTGGAGCGGATTAAAACAATAGATCTTATCTCTCTGAAGTTGCAGCAGAGTAGATCACATCAGGTCTTATCTCTCTGAGGTTGCAGCGGAGCAGACTGAGAAATCAAGTCTTATCCCCCCTGAAGTTGCAGTGGGGCAGACTGAGAATAGCAAATCTTATTTCCCTGGCGGTGTCGTGGATTAGATTGAAGCTACAACAGCAAATCTTACTTCCCCGACATCACAGTTAAGTAGATTACAGTTACGAGTTACAAATCCTATCACCCCGATGTTGCGGTGGAGTGGATCGAAGCACCAACTCCAACAGCTCTGAAGATGCAGTAGGTTGGAATGTGGCTAATTAAAGAAGAAGGGCACCAAGGTCAAGCACGACCGGGCACAATTGGCCATTTTTAAAGTCTTTGCTCTGTTTCCATTACACGAAAACGAGTAAAGAGGGGCACCTGTAATGCCCAATTTTGACCCATGCCCACACAATAAAATAAACCAAATTAAAAAACGAGTCCAATGAAATAGTAGTCCATTTACAAATTTCAGCTAGCCCAAAATTACAACCAAACCTAAATTTAACCTAGCCCACTAAACTAAAAAGACCTAGCCCAATATCCCCAACCCGTTTTAACCTAAACTACCCAAACACTAGCCTAGCCCAAAACCTAATGGCCCAATACCTAGCCTAACTGAGACTGAAACCCTAGCAGCTTGTAGCAAGGGATCGCGCCGCAATCAAACTCTGCCCTTGCACGTACGCCACCGTCACACACGCGCCTCCGTACATTCCAGCTGGCCTCCGTACCTGTAGCACACAGACAAAACAGCAAAAGAAGAAAAAAACGAAATAACAGAAGAGAGGACTATGTATTTTTTCCTTTTTGTTTAATTTTTTTCGGTTGTATAAGCCAAGACTCGAACCCTGTATTGCTTTTTACGGAGATTTGAAATGGAAAATCAGAGAAAAGTTTAGAATACGAAAGGTGATTCAAACTTTTGCTTTGTTTTTTTGTTTTTGTCTGTTAATCCCTTTTTTTTCTGTGTTTCGGGTGATTGATTGCTGAACAAAAGTTAAGAAAAGAAAAGTAAAAAGGAAGGGGAGAAATGTACCTTGTGGCTGGACCTCCGCTCTTTCTGTATTAATCGGAGTTTCGGCGAGGTTCGAGGGCCCTTGAGGATGACGATTTGTTGAAGCGGCGCAGAAGCTTTAGAATTTTTAGGTTTTCTTAAAATGAAGAAGGTTTTAGGTTTTTAGCTTCTGAGCAGGATAAAACGCCGTCGTTTAGAGCCAATACAATGGCTTTGAAATGGCGTCGTTTTGAAGACCAGACCCACGCGGTGACCCGACCCAAGGGCAGGATCCGCGCACTTTCGTTCGTTGGTCTTTTTGCACAATCGATCCCTCTGTGTTTGGCGTAATTGCAATTTGATTTTCTTCAATTTTCTTAATTTATGTTGTACATTTGATTTAGTTTTCATTTTAATCCTCTGATAATCGGCACCGTTTTCTACGGGTGGTTTCGAATGTTCAAATTTTGCGGTTAATTGCAATTTTTAGTCCCTCATTTTTCAAGTTGATTACCAATTTAGTTTATCTTTATTTTTCCTTTTTATTTCTATTTGTAATGTTTTATTTTATTATATTTTAATTCCAAAATAATTTTTTAATCCTATTATTATTATTATTATTATTATTATTATTATTATTATTATTATTCCTTCTTTATATTTTAAATCATGTCTTAACTTTAACTTGATTTTTAATAGTATAGTTTTAAATCGAATTTAGTACTTATTTTAATATCTTTATTCATAACATATTTTAATATTTAGTTTGAAATTTTCTTTAAACTTATTATTAGTATAATTTTAAAATGTGATATATTATTATTTCAAATTATTATTAACATGTTTCGAATTTATCATACATTCTTTTAAAATTTATTACTTTTATTTTTAAATTCTATATTATTATATATTTCATCATCTTTTAATATATATAGATATTTTATAAGAATTTGACATACTTTGTACATATTTTAATGATTTATTTTGTGTTATAACTTAAATTCTTTAATATAATATTTTTAAATGCCATTATATGTGTTATTAAATTGTTCTTCTTTAGAAAATATATATTATTGTTTTGATGTTTGATATTATTATGTTTATAAATTTCAAGTATTTTTATATCTATATATGTATTTTAAGTCAATTTTATTTATATATAATTTACTTCTTTCAAAACTTATCTAGGTGATTATTTTTATTATATATGTAGTAAGACTTTTACATGGTTATGTTTTATGTGTTATTTAAGGTAAATTAATAAATGTATTACTTGTTTCAAATTTATTTTACATATTATTATTCCATATTGTTATTCTTTTGTTTCAAGTTCATTTTGAGTTCATGTGTAAATATTTCAACTTAAAAGGTTGTTATTAATAAATGTTGTTGTATTTAATTCATTTGATATTTGACAATTAGGATTGATACTTGCATAATATGATAAAAATTGTGGTAGCCATTTTGTTTGATTTCATCCATTGTTTATTATCCTCATTTCTATTTGGATTGTGAATTGTATCTTTTACAATATATATTGCTATCTAATCATGTTTCATTTGTAAGAATTGTATTTTATTAAAGCACATCAATCCTTTATTTCGTAAGTTTTAAAAAGACTTGGTGTTCATAGTTCTCAAGAGAATTGTGCCCTAACTTATTGGGCTCCAATTTTTCTCGATAAATTTAGATAGCCAATTGTGTATTTTACTAAAACCATACAATTTCTAAAATAAAATTTTTAAGATTTCAAAATGTTGGATCCTAACTTACTGGATATGACATTTTGTTATCTCGATTTTAAAATAAAGGCAATATTTGGTGTTTAGAAATTTCGAGAAATTGAACCCTAACTTACTGGATTCTGATTTCTCATTTGACCTAAATGACCGAATAACCTTCTCAAAATGCATGAATTTAAAAAATAAAAAGACATACTTAATTAGGACGATTGAATTGTTGCACCCTTATTCACTGAGTGTTACAATTTATCTCTTTGAAATGAGTATGTCTTATCATACAATTTGGTTCATTCAAATTTTCTTTTCAAGGAATCGAATTGTAAAATCTTTTCAAATTTTCGACACTAAAGACATTAAACAATCAATTTGCTACCAAATTTTGGGCGTTATGAGGGTGCTAACCCTTCCTCGTGCGTAATCGACTCCCGAACCTATTTTCTCAAAATTTCGCAAACCAAAATCATTTTCAAGGTGAGCCGATCACACCTCAATAAAGGATCAGTGGCGACTCCCATTTTTATTTTCAAAGTCGATCCCGTTTTTCAAATTTAAAAAAATGGTTTCGACAGCATGTATGTGCGATGGATGTTGCATGTTTGAGTTTATATGCAACACTTTGGATAAGGTAGATTTTGAATTGGTTAAGTTAGGTTATTTGATCCATAAGGTAAGGTTATGGTAAGTTTTTAAAAATACTTCGTTTTGGAATTTGAAACGGTAATTATGTGGGAATGTTTTGGTATGTGATTTGTGTTAAGAATGATGATGAATGTGTGATTGTAAATGGTTGAATTGAGGTGTCATTTGTGGGGTCTATTGGTTAGACACTTAGGATGGATGATTCAAGTTGTGTTTTGGTATTTTTTTTATGTATTTGAATATGTTAGATAAGGGTTTAATGCTTTCTTGTGGCATAGGTAAACTTAGGGATATGTAACTTGTTTGGAAAGATTCTTATAGGTACACACAGTTTGATATACGGTATGCCACATGGCTGTGTGGTCTATATAACTTAGGTGTGAATTGGTGTGCACGTTCTCAATGAGTTACATGGCCTAACCACATGGCCATATGAAAGTTTGCAAAGTTTTACAATTTAGTCAAACACGACCACAATTAATTACATGGTCGTGTGACTCAATATTACATGACATCAGTTGACAACACGACCATGTCACTTAGCTCCAAACGGCCTCAACCTATCATACAGCTGTGTGATCAGTTGACAACATGACCATGTCATTTAGCTCCAAATGGCCTCAACCCATCATACAGTCGTGTGACCCTTATTTGCTAAAACTTTTATATCATTTGCATAGTTTACAAGCAAGTCCTTACATGTACTCAAGTTCGTTTAAAGTTTTTCGTAAGTCCGTTTGAGATCCGAATTGAATATGAATGCTATGAAATCTTGTATGTTTAAGTGTATATACAAATGTTAGATGTTTTGATTTATATTAGAGCACCCTGTAGCTCGAGTCTGGCGATCGGACAGGGTTAGAGATGTTACATCATCATTCTCAGTAAGGTATACAACCGAAATAATGTTACTTGAAAACCTTGGAACATAAAGACATTTTTTTAGTTCCATCTTTAAACCTGTAGGCAAAGGTAAGATGTAAGTCCCAATAGCCTGAACAACTTTTGCGCCTTTTTCCATTCGAAGAATTGCACCGTTCCGTCCTACACGTCTACTATTGCTAAGAAACCTAATGTCATTAAATAAGTGTACTCCACAACCTGAAACAATTATCCAAGTTGTAGTATCAACAATGGATAGGTTTAGCTCAATCATAAATAGACTATTGGTCCACATAGCTACTATTGTGGTCGGCAAAATATCAATCTTTAAGGACGATTAGTAGCACGAATTTGCAGCAAAAAGGACCAGCAAACAACAACCAAATGGCAGTTAAAGGCTGAAATGTCGGTTAATTTAAAAGCAAATCAGCAACTATTTATGTGAAAAAAAAAGTAGTCATTTGGCCAACATTGGAAGCACCTATTTGAACGACGAGACCAACAATGAATTTGGGACAAACGGTGAAACAAGTACGGGACCTGTTTGGATGGTTTGCAACAAGGAAAATTGAAGCTAACGACAATGACGTGGAATAATAGCAATTGATGCAGTTGGTGTGGATGGTAGGTAGCGAAATTTTCAATCGGTTCAACAATGAAAATTACAGTAGCTTTGACGGGGATGATAATAAAGTTGTAGGCTGACTTGTAACCGATAGAAGGCAGGGATGATCGGTGCACCAAATTGGAAAAGAAAGCAGCAATGTTTTGGAGCAAATTAAAGGAATTTGGTGTTGCAAATTCAACCAGCTTATTGGATGACTAAAGTTAAAGATTAATTTGCAGCAAGGAATTTAAAGAATGGGAAACAACTTAGATCAAATTGAAGACGATAATAAATGCAGCATAACTTGAAGGTTTGTAAATTAAAAGGCCACGACTAAAGGTTAATTACAATATGAGTCTTCCATTAAATATTGAAAATTCAATTTAATCCTTAAAACAAAATCAAAATTCAATTTAGTCTCAAAATTAAAATAAATTTTCAAATAAGTCTGCAACCAATAAAAATATTGAAAATGAAAATGTTATCATTTCATTCAGAATTTCTAAAATAATTTATTATAAAAAATTACCAATATGTCCTAATTTGGCAAGAAATCTGAAACCAAAATATTTGGAGTGTTGCAAATAAGCTCATAGAATGAGAATTACATGTTATTGAGTAGGACTCTCTTTTAAAAATTTACAATATTTTTTATAATTTTCATGTAAATTTCTCTTTTATGTAATTTGTTCAAATTTTGTATGTTTTTAACATTTATAATTATTATTTTCTTGAATTTTTAGAATGAGGACCAAATTGGTATAATGTAAACATTGAAGACTAAATTTTTATTATGCCAATAAAAATGTCATGTGAAAGTCTTACCAGGGATGTAATGGTAGAGTGATCAAATTATTAAGATTTTCTAGCATATTGGATAAATTAAAGGAAAAAAGCGTACTAATACTTAGGTGATTATTGGTGTAGTTCTCAACAAATAATGGTTTTTTCCATTTTATATTTATATTTTTCATCATTTTATATTAAACATATTTTTAAAGAACTTTATTTAAAAGTAGAAATAAATTATTTAAATGATAATTGTGATATAAAATGCATCAAAATCAAAACCTTTTCATTTTGAAGAGGCTACAAGTACAATCATAATCACATTTACAATTATAATCAATATATTTGAATAACTACAATAAAAATAAATACGCAATTATGGTAGGGTGAAGCTTGAAGGTTCGAAGCTTGAAGATTCGAACTGTTTTTGTCTTGGTTATAGCATTTTCGTGGCTTGTTGTTGATTGTCTAATGGGGCTTTGGTTTTGTTATTTCATTCCTTGGTGTCGCTGATGGAGCTGGTATTTTATTGCTCTGGTTTAGCTATTGTTTGCTATTTCTTCTCCTTGCATTGAAACTCTTTTTCTAATAAAGTCACTCGTTTGGCTGAGGAAAAAAAAAACGCAATCAAAATATATCCTAATAAATTTAAACAAATTCTACACTAAAATCTGAATGCAAGTTTTGAAATTCAATATCCAATTACATGCATTTTACTTCAATCTTAAAATGCAACAGTTCAAGTCAAATATCCCATTACATGTATTTTAATTCAAGCCTAACTCTCCAACTGCAACACCAAAATATTTTCTTTTGCAATATTAAGGACATTTACTTGTTACTAAAAAGAAATTAAACTTAAAATATTTTTAATGCAACGAAAAGAATCTAATATGACCCATAGATTACGAAAATTTCCAACCTATGAAAATATTTACGTAAAACTAATAAATCTATTGACAACATTTTGTTTTACATATGAAATCTTTTTGTATGCAAATATGCCAATGGTAGAAGAAATTGAATTAAAAAAAAAAAGAAATTCTTTTTACAATTCCAATTAGAAATCAAAATACCTTTGTTCTGAACGTTTAGGCCAATTTGGTGTTACATACTTGGCTGAGAATTTTGGTTCCTTCCCCCATGGTGCTTACCCTAAACTTACACTTCACTTCCATGTTTCTGCGCCACATCTTCAATATCCAAACATTGAACACCAATGGAGTTTCGATGTTCATCCCTAAAGATATTGGACGTTTGCCGCTCATGCTCTTCTTGACATTCTGCGGCAACGGTTTGTCTTTAACACCGTTTACTTTAATATTTACTTCGTTGGAATTAGCCTTCTTTTGTTCCAAGCTTGGAAATTCTCCCCAACCGAGTGTTTTCTTCCAGTATGTTAGTTTTAAATCATCTTCCTCCGATGTGTATGTGATCCCCATTTTTTCATTAGGGTTCTTGATCTTCAATTTAACATCGTATGTAGGGGGACTTCCCTTTCGTTGCTTGATGACTAGACTTGAAATAGAGAAAACCGGACCTTTAGGACTAAAGCAAAAATAAACCACAAGTATGGCTGTACCAATTATTAAACCAATCACAAGCAAAACAAGAAGAAAGCATATGAAGTAATTCAAGCATGGTAACTTTCGCTTTCGCTTCTTGGCTGCCATACGATATTTTTCTTGGATTTGGGCATTTTCAGGAGGCGGAACGCGGTATATTTGGTTTTTAGGGACTTGGACGACGAAGGATGACAATGGATGGCCTGGAGGAGGAGGGAGAGGCAACTGCGGGGAAACGCCATCATCATTAGAGTTGTGCTTGGGATTTAAATGTTGCAACTGAGGATCCTCTGCCGAATACGCAACCCGCTTCTCCATTTGGGAGATGGGGTGCGAAAGGTAGGAGTAGGTGCCAAAGGTGAAAATTTTTGAAGGTTCGGGAGAGGAATTCAGGGTTTGCGTGGGATCCAAGCGGTTATTTTGTTTTTTGGGTAAATAAAGCTATTATTCCGTTGATGATGATTAATTTGGTTCCATCGTTGGAGTGAAGGGCGGTTAGGATTTGACTAAGACAACGCAAGTTTTTTAGTTAATGTAGTAAATGAAGAAATTCAATTGCTATTTTCTCTGTGTGTCAAAATATTGGACTCTATTTTTGGACAACGGTCATGTCTTTAACCATATTGTACTATGCATTACGGTAATTAACTAACCATATATTAACTTTAGCAATTAAAGGTTTGTAAGATCTACCGATTTTGTTTCCATGGGAAATTTAAAATAAATAATTTATTTTATTTAAGATTTTTCAAAGTTAAAAAAAACTTGCAAGAATAAAATTTGAAAAGAGAATTTAAAATTTTAAGAAATTTCATGAAACAGTTCAATGCAAATTTTCTTTGGTAATAATATGACTTCTAAAAGTACTATTTCATATGGTGCCTCATTCTATTTGAACGTGACCAATTATAAAATTTAAAAAAGTAATAAACTATACTAATAGTAAAACATCTTACTGTGCTGGTGCTACATGTTTACCTACACACCATTTCAGTAGAGGAAAGTCCAAAAATAACGTTTTTTTTAAATACAATGAATATTGTATATACGAACAAATTCACGGCAACTTGGTAATTTGCTAACTACTGCTCATACATACTTACTAAATTAGCTAATCTCTTGAACATTTTTTAATGCCAATTCAAACAATTAATCAATCTTCATAAGCACATAAAAGATTAAGTGAGGTAACAATGTATTCCTACCTTGAAACAATTTAATCACAATAATCTTACAAGTTATGCAAGGCTAATGTACCGTTTAATACCGTCGCTAATTTAACCCTTAGCTGCCTTAGAAGATTAAACATGCACTGATTAAGTATTGTGTCAATTAATTACAATTTCAATACGATTAAATAATTAATTCATTAGTTACCTTACAATCATGATTAATGCAAGAATAACTTAATCATGATTTTACATAATCAAACAATTTACCAAGACCTATAACAACACAAACATAATTTTAATAACTTAAGTGGACAAAATGCAATCAACTTTACACGAATTAAATTTAAGCCATATTAATTAAATTAAACATATCAACATAGCAAGTATTCATAGACATGTTCATAATAACAACAATAAACATTAAAGGATAGGGAACTAGAATCAAATCCGGTGTTTCTTCGAAGCTTGACTAGTTTGCTCCGCTCCTCCTTCTCTGCTTGTTCTTGTTGAACTGAGGCTTCTACGAGCACTTGAATGCTGCTACCAATGATGGTTGAAGAACTATTTTGTAAGAGGGGAAATCGCAAGGGAATGGAAGGGAAAAAGAAGAACAAAGGAAGGGTTTTGAAGAGAGAAAGTGAGAGAGAAGTGAAGAATGAAAGGATGAGAGGTGTATTTGAAATGAGCAGCCAATGGGGTATTTATAGGTTGGATAGGCTACTAAAAATAGAAAAAATAAGAAGTAATAGACTCCCCCATGGCTAGCCACACATGTGGCAAGTTTGAAGCTTTCAAACTTGCTAAATTTAGCTAAGGGCAAATCTACAAAGGCTTGATAAGTGGAAGGGTTTGAATGCAATTTCAAGGAAGCTTTAAGGGTTGTTTTTGAAGCAAAATAATCAGCTAAATAAACTACTTGGGTCAGCATGTTGGACGGTTTTGGGTAGCCTAGTTGCTCAATTGTATCAGTCTCTCGGTTTAGCACAATTGGACCTCTTTTCATAATTTAATTAATAATAATTATTTAACCCAAAATAAATTGGATTAAGTTAAAATTAGTTATATTATGAATTAATATTCATAATTTGGACCGTCTTAGGCTAAAAAATTAATTCACCTCGATGCTTCAAAATCGCTTCTCAATTTTGTGCTTCTAGTAGTGTCTGCCGAGCCATTTTTCACCCTTTGTGCGAATTTGTCGAAAATAAATCAAAATAAATCAAAATTTATTATAAAATCAATAAAAATTCAACATGTTAATAATTTAAGTACAATTTAATTATTTTATAATTATAATATATTTTTTGACAAGAATTACTACGAAATTGCATGAATCTGAGATAAAAAGGGCATGAAAAAGTGTGTATATTTTCGTGTTTCCACACTCCAAACATAATTCATTGCTCGTTGTAATACTCAATTTTAGCCCGGGCTCACATATGGAAACATAATTTTTGAGGATATGCAATCTTATATATGATATGCAATCGTAGATATGATATGCAATCTTAGATATGATATGCAATCTTAGATATGATGTATAATCTTTGATATGATATGCAATCTTAGAAGATATGATTTTGTAATCTTAGAGATACCCTTTAATCTCAGCCGTTGATGTAATTGATCTGTACCATTGGATTTGGGGAGGCTCAACTATAAATAGAGGCCTCTCCCTTCATTGTAAAAGGGGGGAAAAAAAAGGAGGAAGAGGAATAAAAAAGAGAACGATTGGCAGTTTTTTAAAGGTGGCTTACTATTTTTTTTCTTTCGATTATTTTTTTACTTATTTACGATTTTAAAAAGGGGGAGAAGGTGATACCACTGCGAATTTTATTTATTTATTTTATTTAGCCCCTCCGCCTTTTAATGTTTTTGTAATTAAGTTTTTTTATTTTATTTTCTTAATTTACCCTTTTATTTATTTTTATTTCAATTGGGTCTAAGTTGAGCAGGCGTCGTTTTAGAGGAGAAGGAAAATTTCCTTCCAGCCCTCTATGTAATTCGCGTTCAAATTAATCCTTTTACTTTTATTTATTTGGGATTTACCCAGTTTTTTATTGCAATTCAATTTAGTTTTTCTTTTCTTTCTTTTCATTTATTTTATTAATTAATAACGTAATCATCTTTTTATTTTTATTTTTATTTTTTTAAATCTATACATGTATATTTTATGCACATTTTTTAAACTTATATTTTCTCACATTTATATATATATATACGTATATATATTTTTAATGTACTCATTATTTAATTGTTTTTATCTATATATATTCCTTTTATATGTATGTGTATATATTTATTTTTAACGAATATTTTTCCTATATTTTTAAATGAATATTTTCATCTTTATATGTATATATTTATGATTTTTAAAATGATTAAATACTCACTTTTCCTTTTAAAACACACCTTTTTTATTATTTTATATATGTACGTATAATTATATTTTTCTTTATTTTCATAAGTATATTATGTATTATATATATGTATAAATTCTATAACCCAAAATTTTATTTGTAAATTATATTTATATTTTAATCTTCATAACTTCCATGTGTATATTATATGTCTTCTAATCTTTATTTATTTTGTTTGCTATCCCATCCATTGTATAATTGTGTTTACATTTAATATTTTGCATGTCATGGATTACCTTTTTTATTTCGTTTATTCATTTGCTTATATTATTTTTATGTCGATGATGTATTTATTATTATTATTATTATTATAGCATTTGTATGTATAAAATCACGTTACATCATTTTTTACTCAAATTTAAAGATAGAAATTTTTTTAAAATTGAGATAATGTTCGTATTTGGGATTTTCAAGGGAATTGAGCCCTAACGTATTGGGTTCCGATTTTCTTCGTTAAATCCGACAATCGAGCATTTCTCTTCAATCAAGAAAATAATAAAAACTCATTATTGGGAATTCAACACGTTGTGTCCTAACGTATTGGATGTGACGCATTGATTTCTCGAAATGAAGATTTTTTTAAAAATCATGAAGGAAATATTTCGAGTTTGAGATTCTAAAGGAATTGTGCCCTAACGTATTGGGTGTGATTTCTTCAATCTTGGATAAGTGGATGTTCTTTTAAAGTAAAGGAAATATTCCGAGTTTGGGATTCTAAAGGGATCGTGCCCTAACGTATTGGGCGTGATTTCTTAAATCTTGGATGAGTGGATGTTCTTTTAAAGTTTTATTGTATAAGTATTCTGACCTAATTCATCTTGGAGGAAATTAGAATGTTGTGCCCTAATGTATTGGGTGTGGCATTTTTTTTTCTTCTCTAAATTGAAAAGGGTCTTAATACGCATCGTTTTAAGTTTTTAAAGGTTAATTTTTAAAATTTTCGACCTTAAGATATTAATTAATTAACTAGGTACCAATTTTTGGGCGTAATGAGGGTGCTAATCCTTCCTCATACGTAACCGACTTCCGGACCCGTTTTTCTAAAATTCGTAGACCAAAGTCATTTTTAGGTGATCCAATCACACCTTAATAAAAAGATTGGTGGCGACTCCCAATTTTCATTTTTTAAGTCGACAACCTTAAAATTTTTTTTTTTCAAAAATGGTTTCGACAACTTGGCGACTCCGCTTGGGAACTTTTTTTAAATAAGAGAGTCGAGCCACAAAGTTGATTAATTTTTGTCTTATGGTCGAGAAAATATTTTTAAAAAAAACTCATAACATCCTTTTGCATTCATTATCTTCTTGTTTAAACATTGTTTGCATTATACATTTAATGAGTTGAACAATGTTACCCTTTTAAGTGGGAGTGAGAAACTATGCCTTCGTGAGGTTTTTACCTTCGTGTAGGGTAGTGGATTGCTTTCGGGATACATCCGTACCTATGTCTTCGTGAGATTTTTCATCTCCGTGCAGCCATAGGGAAATGTATTCCCCTGAACTGAACTTGGTCCATATGAGCCTATAATGGGTGAGGATTGAGGAATCTACTGGTTCGGGTACCTTTACTCTAGAAGCCAAACCTCATATAATGAACGTTAGGAATCCACCTTAAGTAGAATCATACTTAACCCTAGTAGATATCCAATTAGGGATCTTTATTATTTCTTGATTATATCTTGTGTTTCTATGTTATACTGACTTTTGGTGTTTTATTTGCATGACATGACATTTCATTTCATCATAAAAGGCGTCAATTCAAATTCAGTTGCTAGATAGAAGGCTTAACATGGAAAGCGGGTTTCTTGATAAAGTGGAGGACAATGCGGCTGTTGGAACTTGGTCTGAGATAACGCAGCAAGAAAAGGGTGATAGTTTGGCTGATGGGCATGTATTGGAGTTATGGGACTTTACGCATATCAGTGCAACTCAAAACAATTTGCAAGAATTGAAGGAAATCTAGGGTCAGTGGAGTGATGAGGTTAGACAGCTCTTATGATAAATATGGGGATTTGCCTTATTTGCTTGATGTGAAGGTAGACAAGCATTTGTTTCAAGCCCTCGCCCAATTCTGGAATCCTGCTTACAGCTGCTTTATGTTCGGGAAGGTCGATTTAGTGCCTTCGATAGAGGAGTATATGGCTTTACTCCGTTGTTCAAAGTTTCAAGGAGACAGGGTCTATTCGAGAGCGGTGAATGTGCCAACCTTTTCCAAGAAGTTGATGAGTGTAACATGAATGAGTGAGCAGTGGGTTGTCGCACGAATTAAGCAAAAAGAGGACAGTAAGTGCGTTCCTTGGAGAGGCTTGAAAGATGCAATCCTCACACACCCAGATGTCAGGAAAAAGTTAGATGTTTTGGCTTTAAGTATATATGGCTTGGTTGTTTTCCCTAAAGCCTTGGGGTATGTGAATGAAATAGTCACTGATTTATTCGACCGGCTCGATAAGAAAGTTACACCGATTCCGACAATTTTGACAGAAAACTTCAGGTCATTGAGTACATGCCGAAAGATGGGTGAAGGTAGATTTATCGGATGTGCACAACTTCTACTCGCATGGTTTCACAGTCACTTTTGGAAGGTGGATAAAGTTTTGTATCGGGTCTTCTCTAAAAATTATTCACCACTAAAAGAGATAGTTGCTACACCGAGGAGAGATGACATTTTGGAGGAAAAATGGATGGCAATTCTTCAAAATCTTCAAGAGGAAGATGTTGAGTGGAGAGCTCCTTGGTTACTTCCAGATGAGATCATGTATAGGTGTGGTAATTTTGATTGGGTTCCTTTGCTAGGGGTTTGGGGAGCTACTGGATACGCCCCATTATTGGTACTAAGGCAACATAGGTCAAGGCAATTTATACCTGTGACCCAAGGGATAGCTGATTGTGAATATTCATACAAGGATGATGGTTATAGAAAGAAGATTCAAGAGATGGCTAGTGCGTGGAAACAAACTCGCCGAATGAAGAGGCTAGCTGTGGGTTCAATGACAACTCCTGAGTATCATCAATGGTGGGCTAGAAGGATTAATGATAATACACCTAAGTTAAATCAGGAAGAAAGCCAATCAATAGAAGAGCATTTGTGAGTCATTCCTTCTGAGTTGAAAATTATAAAGCAAGATTGAAGAAATGGAGAAAAGAATTGAAGAGTTAGAGACGGAGCTGCAAAATTGTGAGATCCAGATCAAGCAAGCAAATGAGAGTCATAGTAATGAACAGCTTCACCATTTTCAGAATCAAGTTAGAAGCAGAGATCATCTTATCGAGGAAGCTGTGGTTCAGATTCGAGAAGTAGCTGACCATATACAGACTTTAGTAGTACAAGCTGACACGCTGAGTGTGAAGTATGAATTAGAGTCAGATCGGGGGCAAGAATTGGCTTTATTCCTTAGAAAGATTAGAGTTTTGGGTACTAGGGCAAAGTCGTATTTGTAATTCATTTTATGTAAAGGAATTTAATTTCTAGTAAAGTTTTCTTATATGGAATTGAATTCAAATTGGCGCCTTTTCTGCATTCATTTCATGCATTGCATTGTTTCATATGCATTAATAAATACATTAAGGGATTTTAATTAATCTAAATCACTTCTCAGCTAATCTGGAAACCAACCAACCTACCAAGCACCACTACGGTACTCGATCAAAAACCAAGGATATGGATCAAAGAATAGAAAGATTAGAACAAACTCAAAAGGAAATGCAGGAGCAACTTCAACAGCAAATGAATGAGCAGCAAAAAATGATAGACAAAATGATGGAATCTCAAGGGAATATGATGGCTCAGTTAACTCAATGGTTGAACAAGGGAATTGATAAAGGAAAAATCTCTGTGCTCAATGTTGAAGAAGGAGACAATGAGGGACCTGTCTATCCTTCGGACTCTACCCCTCAGCATGTTAAGGTATGTCCACGCAAATCTTCTGTCACCATCAAGCCTCAACAGTTTCAGGCTGATGCTTCAATACCAATGAATTTTCAAGTTGGATCTGGCTCCAACCCTGAAGACAAATTTGTTCATCATACTGTCCCTGACTTTGATGAAATGGCCGGAAGAGAGAAAATGAAGGATGAGTGTCAAAACAGCTAGAAGCGAAGTATAAGTGGCTAGAAGAGAAATATAGAGCTATGGAATTTCTTGATAGCTACTATGGGATTGATGCTAAAGAATTGAGCTTAGTTCCAAATTTAGTACTCCCTTATAAATTCAAAATGCCTGAGTTTGAGAAGTACAATGGAACTAGTAGCCCCGAAGCTCACGTTACTATGTTCTGCAGACGGATGACTGGGTATGTTAATAATGACCAACTGCTGATACATTGTTTCCAGGATAGCCTCGCAGGGGCAGCATCCAAGTGGTACAATCAATTGAGTCGTACCCAGATCAATTCATGGAGAGATCTAGCATAGGCGTTCTTAAAACAGTATAGCCATGTGACTGACATGGTACCTGATAGGATCACTCTTCAGAATATGGAGAAGAAGCCTGGTGAAAGTTTCAGGCAATATGCACAGAGATGGAGGGAGGTTGTTGTCCAAGTTCAGCCATCTCTTCTAGAAAGAGAGATGACGATGCTTTTCGTTAATACATTGAAGGCCCCATTCATCACACATATGTTAGGGAGTGCCACAAAAAGTTTTTCTGACATAATCATGAATGGTGAAATGATTGAAAGTGCCATAAGGAGCGAAAAGATTGATGCTGGAGGAAATAACAGAAGGCAAGCCTCAAAAGAAAAGGGAAATGAGGTGGACAGTGTGAATACGTACGGCAAATCGATTGCTAACCAACAGGGTTCATCAAGACAAGAATTAGGTGTGAAGCCAGGTACTGAAAAGCTCCAGTTCACGCTAATTCCAATGTCGTACAAGGAGCTGTATCAAAACTTATTCAATGCGCATGTTGTTTCTCCCTTACATGTGAAGCCTCCACAGCCCCCGTATCCCAGATGGTATAATGCAAGTGCACAATGTGATTATCATGTAGGAATTACGGGGCATTCTATAGAAAATTGCATTACCTTTAAAAAAGAGGTTGAAAGGCTTGTCAGTATGGGCGTTGTCAATTTTGGGGATTCATCCAGTGCAGAAAATCCGCAACCCAATCACATTTGATAATGGGGGTGAATGGGATGTATGAAGAAATGTTGAAAGGTGTTCACATTAATGTCATTTTTGAAGACACAATTTACAAGGGTCCTTGAAGATATTCGCCCTTATCAACTTAGAAGTGTTCTAAGTAATTGAACTGCGGAAGAAATCTCTGTAGTTTTTTAGAGCTTATTTAGAGTAATGTTCAGAACAATTTTGTTATTTTCAGCCTAAAAATGATAAAAGTTCCTTTGCGAAATAGGCTCGTGTCTGAACGTCATTTTTCTAATAAAATACATCTTTGCATTCATTTTGAACCAATATATTTTATTCTTTTTAAATAATTATATTTTCATTCTTTCAGATCTTCTTTCATATTATTCTTTTATTTATTCATAATTGTACAAACGATTATTCATACATTCTTTTGTATATTCTTTGGTATTTACTGTGGGTCTCCAGATATCAATGACATGAGTGATGCTGTTACGGACTCAGAAGTTCCTTTTGAGTGGGATTTGTGTTTAGAGGGATCTCATGACTTTAAATATGACATAGATTGTAGCCTATTTTTAGACTTGTTGAGGATGGTAGAACAGGAATGAAATCTTACTTCATGAGGGGACAATAGAGATTGTGACCTTAAGATAGCGTGCATAACCGAAGAAATGAAGCATGACCTTGTTGAGTTACTTCAAAGAGTTCAAAGATGTCTTCATATGGTCATATCAGGATATGCTTGAGTAAGCACCGACATTATAATCGAAACAACAATACGATATCAAAAATTTACAATATGTTCAAGATTAACATCATGAATGATGCATTTAGAATTCTTTGTCGGGGCAATGCCTTCTCCTTTGGCTCATCATGGTTTAGCCTGTCGAAGTCAAGTTGTCATTTCTCCGTTGTTGGATTTCGTCCTAATTGAAGAGGAAGATCCAAAGTTTTCGTCATAGTTAAATTTTACCCCAAAAGGCTCTATGAAAGAAATTTGATCACAAAGAAGATCTTACATTGGTTCTGATCGAAAGGGATAACGAGGACTTGTCTAATCCTATGAGCTCAGATTCAAAAAAAAAAACAAAACAAAAACAAAAACAAAAACAAAAAAACAAAAAATGAAAGTGAAAGAAAAAAGAAAAGAAAATGGAGAGCCCAAAGTGAAAACCTGTAAAGGGCACTTTGAGACCAAAGGGGATTTGAGTTGAAAACCCGAAAAGGGCGGCTCAAATATTGATCAGAATGGGGCACGAGGTGATTAGAGCAACTCAAAGTTTAACTAGATTGGGGCATGTGGTGATCTTGTTATACCCGAATTATCGTGAAAAGGTAGGCAACATCTTGGGGCATTGGCGATCTTGTGGATCTCCTAAACACATGTCAAACTCAGAAGGATCTTTAAAAAGTTTGTACAGAGAAGTTCAAGCTGTGATATCTGGGGCACCTAATATTCATACTGAATTTGTTATTCTTGGAATACTTCATTCTTTTCCAAGATACACATTCCCAATCAATTTCTTTGCTATCATTGTTTACTATTTTTGATAATCTATTCCTTTCGAGCTATGCTCAGAACCAATTGTATTCTCATCCATTGTTATATCCTTTTTGCAAGCATGTTGCATTAAAATAATGATTAATGGACTAATAAAACTTTCACGAAGGAAGTTTTGCATATTACTCTAGAAGTTTCTAAATAATACAGGAGCCTGAAACATGACTATTGTTTAGAACGCGCCAAGTTTAAAGGTTGGAAATCTGATAAGGAAGAGTCTAAATGAAGACTATCTCTTTGGATTTTGTTGTAAAAAACATTGATCAAACAAAATGACAGGATGTCAGATGGGTGACAAAGTTTAAATCACCAAACAATAAGAAGGGGTTTCCTTGGAGAAGAGAATCCTTCATTTGTGCGTGATCATTTGATATGACACCCTAGGAATGGTGTAGGAAACCAAAGAGTTTCGCATTCTGTATATTTGAATTGTGATAGCAGAGGATTGAGAAAAGGCCAGATATTTTTACCCTTGGTTCATAGTAGAAGAAAGAGGGTACAAATTTTGCATCCCAATGGATTAAACTTGGAGGTTCACAATGGGGGGCAGCCTGGCTAAATGTTTCTTCAAAAAAGCCAGTGAAGCAAGAAGGCGTTGTAGCACATCAGTCACAAAGTCTTAATAAACTTCGAGTAATGACAACCTAAGAGGGATCATTCTCAGAAAAATAAATTTTACATTCATACAAAATTCACACATGTCTAGTTAGGAGCATTTGATGCATTTTGATCATGCCATCCTAATCATTAGGCATAGTTAGGTTCATTATACAGGTCATGTTCCATAGAGAATAGATTAGTGAAAGAGCAGATCTTGCCTTCCTGCATTGACAGTGGAGCAGATCGAAAACGGAGAATCTTATCTTTCCAAGATAGTGGGAAGAAAATTTAAGCCACCAAGCCTTGTCTCCCTGAGCAGCAGTGGAGAAGGTTGAAGATTGTAGATCTTATCTCCCTAAGCAGTAGTGGAGCAGATCGAAGAAGGCGAATCTTATCTTTCCAAGATAGTGGGAAGCAGATTTAAGCCACCAAGCCTCATCTCCCTGAGCTACAGTGGAGAAAATTGAAAATTATAGATCTTATCTCCCTAAGCAGTAGTGGAGCAGATCGAAGACGGCGAATCTTATCTTTCCAAGATAGTGGGAAGCAGATTTAAGCCACCAAGCCTTGTCTCCCTCAGCAGCAGCGGAGAAGGTTGAAGATTTCAGATCTTATCTCCCTAAGCAGTAGTGGAGCAGATCGAAGATGGTAGATTTTACCTCCCTGTGGTTATAGTGGAGTACATTGAAGCCAGTAATTCTACTTCCCTGGACAACAGTGGAATAGGTTGAAGATTTCAGATCTTATCTCCCTAAGCAGTAGTGGAGCAGATCGAAGATGGCAGATTTTACCTCCCTGTGGTTATAGTGGAGTACATTGAAGCCAGTAATTCTACTTCCTGGACAACAATGGAATAGATTGAAGATGTCGATCTTATCTCCTAAGCGATAGTGGAGCGGATCGAAGATGGCGATTTTACCTCCCTGTGGTTATAGTGGAGTACATTGAAGCCGCAATTCTACTTCCTGGACAACAATGGAATAGATTGAAGATTTCAGATCTTATCTCCTAGCGGTAGTGGAGTAGATCGAAGATGGCGATTTACCTCCCGTGGTTATAGTGGAGTACATTGAAGCCAGTAATTCTACTTCCCTGGACAAGAGTGGAATAGATTGAAGATTTCAGATCTTATCTCCCTAAGTAGTAGTGGAGCAGATCGAAGATGGCGGATTTTACCTCCCTGGTTATAGTGGAGTACATTGAAGCCAGTAATTCTACTTCCCTGGACAACGATGGAATAGATTGAAGATTTCGTGTCTTATCTCCTAAGCGAGAGTGGAACAGATCGAAGATGGCGGATTTTACCTCTCTGTGGGTACAGTGGAGTACATTGAAGCCAGTAATTCTACTTCCCTGGGTAACAGTGGAATAGATTGAAGATTTCAGGTCTTATCTCCCAAAGCAGTAGTGGAGTAGATCGAAGATGGTGGATTTTACCTCTCTATGGTTACAGTGGAGTACCTTGAAGCCAGTAGTCTTATCTCTCTGAAGTTGCAGTGGAGCAGACTAAGTAAGCAAGTCTTATCCTCTTGAAGTTGCAGTGGGGCAGACTGAAGATGGCAAGTCTTATCTCCCTGAAGTTGCAGTGGAGCAGATTAAAGCCGATAATCCTATCTCCTTGAAGTTGCAGTGGAGCGGATTAAAACCTTAGATCTTATCTCTCTGAAGTTGCATAGAGCAGATCGCATCTAGTCTTATCTCCCTGAAGTTGCAGTGAAGCAGACTAAACAAGCAAGTCTTATCCTCCTGAAGTTGCAGTGAGGCAGATTGAAGATGGCACTAATTCCTATACTTCTGAAGATGTACCAAGGTTCAGCACGACCGGGCAAAATTGGGCATTTTTAAAGTCTTTGCTTCGTTCCTGTTACAGGACAACGAGCAAAGAGGGGCAGCTGTAATACCCAATTTTAGCCCGGGCTCACATATGGAAACATAATTTTTGAGGATATGCAATCTTATATATGATATGCAATCGTAGATATGATATGCAATCTTAGATATGATATGCAATCTTAGATATGATGTATAATCTTTGATATGATATGCAATCTTAGAAGATATGATTTTGTAATCTTAGAGATACCCTTTAATCTCAAATTAGTTGATGTAATTGATCATGCACTGTTGGATTTGGGGAGGCTCAACTATAAATAGAGGCCTCTCCTTCATTGTAAAGGGGGAAAAAAGGAGGAAGAGGAATAAAAAGAGAACGATTGGCGCTTTTTAAAGGTGGCTTACTATTTTTTTCTTTCGATTATTTTTTACTTATTTACGATTTTAAAAGGGGAGAAGGTGATACCACTGCAATTTTATTTATTTATTTTATTTAGCCCTCCGCCTTTTAATGTTTTTGTAATTAAGTTTTTTTATTTTATTTTTCTTAATTTACCCTTTTATTTATTTTTATTTCAATTGGGTCTAAGTTGAACAGCGTCGTTTTAGAGGAGAAGGAAAATTTCCTTCCAAATTCCTCTATGTAATTCGCTTTCAAATTAATCCTTTTACTTTTATTTATTTATGGATTTACCCAGTTTTTTATTGCAATTCAATTTAGTTTTTCTTTTCTTTCTTTTCATTTATTTTATTAATTAATAACGTAATCATCTTTTTATTTTTATTTTTATTTTTTTAAATCTATACATGTATATTTTATGCACATTTTTTAAACTTATATTTTCTCACATTTATATATATATGTACGTATATATATTTTTAATGTACTCATTATTTAATTGTTTTATCTATATATATTCCTTTTATATGTATGTGTATATATTTATTTTTAACGAATATTTTTCCTATATTTTTTAAATGAATATTTTCATCTTTATATGTATATATTTATGATTTTAAAATGATTAAATACTCACTTTTCCTTTTAAAACACACCTTTTATTATTATTTTATATATGTACGTATAATTATATTTTTCTTTATTTTCATAAGTATATTATGTATTATATATATGTATAAATTCTATAACCCAAAATTTTATTTGTAAATTATATTTATATTTTAATCTTCATAACTTCCATGTGTATATTATATGTCTTCTAATCTTTATTTATTTTGTTTGCTATCCCATCCATTGTATAATTGTGTTTACATTTAATATTTTGCATGTCATGGATTACCTTTTTTATTTCGTTTATTCATTTGCTTATATTATTTTTATGTCGATGATGTATTTATTATTATTATTATTATTATTATAGCATTTGTATGTATAAAATCACGTTACATCATTTTTTACTCAAATTTAAAGAGAAATTTTTTTAAAATTGAGATAATGTTCGTATTTGGGATTTTTAAGGGAATTGAGCCCTAACGTATTGGGTTCCGATTTTCTTCGTTAAATCCGACAATCGAGCATTTCTCTTCAATCAAGAAAATAATAAAAACTCATTATTGGGAATTCAACACGTTGTGTCCTAACGTATTGGATGTGACGCATTGATTTCTCGAAATGAAGATTTTTTTAAAAATCATGAAGGAAATATTCCGAGTTTGAGATTCTAAAGGAATTGTACCCTAACGTATTGGGTGTGATTTCTTCAATCTTGGATAAGTGGATGTTCTTTTAAAGTAAAGGAAATATTCCGAGTTTGGGATTCTAAAGGGATCGTGCCCTAACGTATTGGGCGTGATTTCTTAAATCTTGGATGAGTGGATGTTCTTTTAAAGTTTTATTGTATAAGTATTCTGACCTAATTCATCTTGGAGGAAATTAGAATGTTGTGCCCTAACGTATTGGGTGTGGCATTTTTTTTTTGCTTCTCTAAATTGAAAAGGGTCTTAATACGCATCGTTTTAAGTTTTTAAAGGTTATATTTTTAAAATTTTCGACCTTAAGATATTAATTAATTAACTAGGTACCAATTTTTGGGCGTAATGAGGGTGCTAATCCTTCCTCATACGTAACCGACTCCCGGACCCGTTTTTCTAAAATTCGTAGACAAAAGTCGTTTTTAGGTGATCCAATCACACCTTAATAAAAAGATTGGTGGCGACTCCCAATTTTCATTTTTTAAGTCGACAACCTTAAAATTTTTTATTTTTCAAAAATGGTTTCGACACTCGTCATGAGTAATGCACAAATTTTAAAGAATTTCTCGAAAACATCTTTAAAAAATTCCTTCAGAACAACATTCTTCCGAAAATTATGAATTTAGTATAATTATGCTCAAGAACAAGAAATTTGATATTTATGCTACTTAAGTATACGTACCATTCAAATTAATCTCAGTTATTATTATGATAGCAAAAATAGACTAAATTCTTACTCAATAAAGACATGTTAAATCCCTACCAATTTGATTTTATTCCCTTATTTAAGATTAAGCTTCAATCATTAAGTTTAACTTATGCCTTCATATATTGAACACAGTAGTTTCTCTCCACTAATGTACGTAGCATAAAAACTTGAATCAGTAGGTCTTTTAAATAGGTTGTAACGTGACTAGGCTAGGGGTAGGTAAAAGATAGATAAATTTAGGCTAAAAACCCTAGACTTGGTTTGAATCGGATCTTCGAAATAATTACCTTCAATACACCAACTTATTTTGCTTTCACATGCTCTTTTGTACATCTATTTTCTTTTAAGTACATATGCTCTCTCTTTTTTTCACAAGCATTTTGTTGTATGTACTATAAATTTTGAGCATTTGATACTTCTTTTCAACTCCCCCAAACTTATTTCCAAAGAATATTCTGAATTGTATCGAGTCTAGTGTTTGGGACAATTTAAAGATATTTAAGAGATAAGTGATGGCTAAATATTGCATAGGTTCAAAAAAAAATTAGGCCATATAGGCTCAAAGGTAGGTTTCAAAGGATTAAAATTCATTAAGGTTGGCTTGAAAGGCTTAAATGGTCCAAACAAAAGTTGCCTAAATCATTTTCAACATTCCATGCTTCCTAGGATTTTGCTTCGAGAAATTACTAAGTCAATTCTAAAGACTTAAACTTTCATGCATGCCTAGCTTTCCTAAAGAACTAAAAGCTTTATGGTATGGTTTACGCACTTTATTAAAAGTACATTTATGTGATTATTCAACTAACATAACAATTATTGAAATAATATAACTTTATTCATACTGAAGTTTAGCATACTTAGAAGATTTTGAAAATTTTGAACAAAATATAACTTAATCATAATTAAAAAAAATTATTCTGAGAGGAAATAATTTTAATTTTTCGGTCCCCCTACTTAAGAGGAACAATGTCCTCATTGTTAGAACTGAATAGATACTATACACCAGGTAGGACTCTAGAAAATAAAAGGTGAGTTAATTTGTCTGCTTAAGTTACAAGCTCTTTCTAGATCCAATCCTAGATATGTATATATATATTGCCACACTTCTTATTATAAAAACCAGTTCATTTTTATTCATGATTTCCATCTCTTGTTTTATTGTGCAAAAAATAAAAAATCCTAATAGATCCTAATCCTAAAATAACCTAGGAAAGAAAATAACATAAGGTAAAGATCCCCTCTTTCTTTTTTATTTGCAGATCCCTCAGAATTTGACTCATCTTTTGCTCCATCATCTTTGTTTTTGCATGAATCGCTTCGTTCCCTCTTCGATAGGGGACTTTATGGTTCAAATATAAAATCTGGAAACTCAAGCACAAAAATAAACAGGTCATTGAATATTTTCGTAAGAGCGCTTCTCATTGAGTCATCCTGTATTTTTGAATATCTCTAGGAAGCTTGTTGTTGCCACTGCATATGTTGCATTATGTCCATCAACTTTGACAGCTCATCTCAAAGATATGGGGGAGGCGATTGAGTTCTGAACATTGAGGTTGTCATGTCAGGTTCGGTTATTGGTTCCATTGGTTCTACCTTATTAGGGATTTTAGCTGACTGCATTGATTTGATTTCTATGAGACCTTCTTCTTCTTCTTCTTCGTCTTCTTTGGGATCCTCGCTCTCTTCAACTTATTGCTACAGAACATAATCTCTGACTATTCGGTAGAGGTCTCAATCTTTGATTGTGCCTTGGCTATAACCTGTCTTCTTTACATTTGTGAGAATTTTAGCTTTCAAGCAAAAAATTATCATCGTAAAGGGAAAGTAAGTTGGGCCAGAACGTCTAGCAGCACAATTTTACATTTCTTGTAACATCCAATTTTTAATGAAATCAAAATAGTGGTTTTGGGACCACAAATCTGACGTTAAAAAATGTATTTTATTATTATTTTAATGTCTACAACATGATAGTAGCATCATATAAAAATTTCGGGAAGAAATTTTATCGTTTGCATGCTTAATTTGATAAAAAAAAGACTAAATTGTATAAAGTGCAAAATTTGAGTTCTATAAGTAAAAGGTGTCAAATTGCTATGAAATTGGAACATGAGTGGCCTTAGATGGTAATTAGACTGTTAATATACTTAGTGCACAAATATGGAGATCCTTTAAGTGATTTTTTAAAGGTTTTATTAAAGGGTATTAAAGTAATTTAATAAATAAAGTTAGTAAAATAATGAAAACAAAGGCTATCATCTTTGTTTTCTTTCTTAGCCGATTTTTACCCTAAGAAAAACACCATTTGTGGGCATCCAAGCATTCGACCAAGTACTTCTCTTGCATGTACGTGTATTTTTGTCCCGTTTATAATGATTTTTGTGTTTTTGGAGTCGTTGTAGCTTAATCTAGCTAACCCAGGGACTAATTTGTAAAATTGTTAAAAGTCTAGGGTTTTTCCATGAATGTATATTGGTTGTTTTTTTATGTTTGATGGAAGAAAATGAATGGTTGTTGTTAGTTACACAACTTTTGTTCAGTGATTTTTGATGAATTTATCAAATGGGATTAAATCGTGAAATGTGTAATATTCATGGTAAATTGTGAAATGAATGAAAAATATGAGCTACTAAGGACTTAAGTGAAATTCAGTTATAGTGGGTTGGCATTAAAATTTCATGAATTTCAGTTTGTAAGCTTAAGGACTAAATTGTATTGAATTTAAAATTTTAGGAGCAAAAGCATAATTTTGCAAAATTATGATTTTTGGATTAAATTGAATAAAGTAAAAATTGAGTGAGCTATATTTGATTATATAGATCAAGAGAAGCTACGCACGAATTTAGATTGGGGAAAGAAAAGTATTGGATTAATTGATCGTATTTCTCCATTCATGTTTGAGGTAAGTTTGTTAATTTAAATAGCATTGAATTATGTACTATTTAAATGCTTTTATGTTATATATATTGATATTATGACTGTACAGAAATATGCAACAAAGTTTCGGTGACTTTCGGATCCTGTTTGAACCTTAGGAATATATAGGATACAAATGACATGTTACTAGGCGTTACCGTGTTTTGGGTGTTGGTCCTGTATGTCCTACCGGTGGCTGAGTTTCCAGCATGTGTTATTGTTACTTAATAGCTTGTGTGAGCTGCACCGTGTAGCTACCTCTTAATTGACAGCTTATGTGAGTAAAACCATTTATGGCTCGAGAGAGAGCATGTATATGACATATGAGACATTAGTGGTTTTGGCCACATGTTGGCACATAGTGTACAAGATTCTCGTGTATCAAATATTATTCTAGTGGTTGAACGGGTAAATAAAAAGGGAAGGTTCGGTATAACCTTCGATTTATAATGTCATGAAAGTATGAGAAATGTATGAGATGATAATGATTAAAGATTTTTAGTTTGTTCATAATAGTATGAATGTTTATAATGAAAGCTTAAGGAAGCTCTTTGTTGTGTGATGAATTTGATTAAGTTATGTGCTAATCACTATTGAGAATTATTGTTGGTGCTTAGGCTTGTGCTAAGCAATGTTGGATATGTTCATTAATTGCTTTTAAGCTTTTATAGTGAAATGGTAAGTATTGTTTATGATTTACGAACTTACTAAGAATTATATGCTTACTTGCGTGATTTCTCTCCTATGTTTCTAAATAACCAGATGATCATACGAGTTGGAAGCTTATCGGAGATCCATCACACTATCTTTCGGCTAAATCAATAGATTTTGATGATTTTGAGTCATGGTTATAATGACATGTATAGATGTATTGTTTAATGAATTTAGCCATTATGTGTGGCTTATATATATGTTAGCTTGATTGATAACCTAGTTAGTATGACTTAAGATTATATGGTATTTTGTGCGGTTGCTAATTTGATGTTCTATTGGTTAAGATGATGGTAAGGGAATGTGGATAGAATTGGTATGGTAACAGTGAATGGTTGGTTTGGAATGAATGTAGCATGATGTTGAAAATGGCTAGTTTTGATAGTTTGGAAGTAATCATCTTTTGATAAAATTGGTATGGTATATGTTTGTTGGGAAAATGGTCATTTTGTATTGGTTGTACATGAGTTTTGGTATATGATCATTATGGCAAATGTGATAGTGAATTTGCTCAATTGGTAGTTTAAATGATGAATGAATTGGATGGCTGTTTAGGTAAGTTTGGATGTGAAGTTGTGGTGCCATTTTGGCCTATTGTGGTTGAATGAATAGTTTTAGGTTGTTAAAGCTTGAATTTGCATATGTTAAGTGAGTTTTGAATGCTTGTTTATATGTGTATTTGGCTTGTACAAGTGGTAGGAAATTGGGTGAGAAAAATGGCTTGATAATGGCTTATTTTTTGCCCAAACGGGTAGAGACATGGGCGTATGTCTCAGCCGTGTGTGACACACAGCCAGACGACACAGCCGTCTGTCTCCTATAGCTTTAAAAGGGTTGCAAGTCAGGTTGTTACACGGCCTAGCACATAGCCTGACACACGGGCATGTGGTTTGGCCATGTGACCCATGTCAGTGAGTTACATGGGTATGGACACGGGCGTGTCTCTTGGTTGTGTGACCCTTATAGATTGAAAAGTTTTTACCTTTTTTCAAAAATTTCATATGTTTTCAATTTAGTCCCAAATCATTTCGAATATCTTTTTAGGGCCTCGAGGGCTCGTATAAGGGACCGTATGAATATTTTTGATTAATGTTTCCATGATTTAACTTGTGATTTGTTTATGGTAATAAATTGTTCATTGTATGATGTTATTCTTTGGTAATGCTCTGTAGCCCTAATTTGGCGACGGATACAGGTTAGGGGTGTTACATTTATTGGTATCAGAGTGAGGTTTAGTCGATTCTCGAGCTGAACGTTGCATATGTCAGTTTAGATATACATGTCGTTATATAACTTGTGATAGTGTGATAACTCTTGACACGTTTTGAATTATATTTTCATATAGTAATAGATTCCAACCGAGCTGACTCTGATTATGTAGAAAGTAACGCGCAAGCCTCCGTTCACAGAGCAGCATTGTTTGGTTCGAGGCCTGTATCTGAGGGCTAGGGAAGAGAGGCTAAAGAAGCCTTTTTCCAAATGATGAACGGTAGTTCACAGATTTTTTCTGAAAAAATCTAGTTGCTTAAAGACCTCCACCCCCACCTGTTCCCCAAACGGTTCCTTAAGTTCCTAAAGGTTTGGAACCTTTACATGTGAGGAAGCTAATGTTGATAAAATTTGCAAATATGGGGACGAAGAATTCTGGGCTACAGTAGAGGATAATCTTGAGAGAGTTGAGTTTTGGTTAGAAAATACGATCTGAGTCTTTGATGAGTTATCTTGTTCACCGACCGAGTCCGTTAAATGTGTCGTATCATTATTGAAAGATTCAACATATCAGTGGTGGAACACATTGATTTTTATAGTACCAAGAGAGCGGATCACATGAGAATTTTTCCAAATCGAGTTTAGGAAGAAATATATAAGTCAAAGGTTTTTCGATCAGAAGCGCAAAAAATTTCTTGAGCTTAAACAGGGTCATATGACAGTATCTGAATATGAAAGAGAATTCGTTAGATTGAGCAAATATGCCCGAAAATGCATTCCAACCGAAGTTGCTTTGTGTAAACGATTTGAGGATGGATTGAACAAGGAGAAAAAGCTTTTAGTCAGAATTCTCGAGCTGAAAGAATTCGTTCTTTTGGTTGATAGAGCACACAATGCCTAGGAGCTTAGTAAAGAGAAAAGAAAAGTTGATTCTGAAGCTAGAGATTCAATAAAGAGATCAATTGGGAAATCGTATCATTCAACGTCAAAAAGATCGAAGGATTACCATAATCGTTCGACGGCTTCTGTGGGATATCCTAACAAAGATTGTGGTAAGCAACACGTAAGTCCCAAAGATTAAGCTACATCAGTAGCGAGCGTTGGTAGTGTTAAAGCCAACAAGCCTGATTGTTAGTGATGCGGACAAAGACATTTTGCCGACTGCTGGATGAAAGACGGAGCCTATTTCAGATGTGGTTCGCAGGAGCATTTTATTTAAGATTTTCCTTAGTTACCTGAAAAAGACAAGATCTAGACTGTTCGACCGAGTAATACAGCTGCGAAATGGAGACCACCAAGGAACCCTAGAAATGTGGATATTAGCCAAAGTGCGACTAAGGACTCAGTTGTGAGGTCCGAGGCACAAGCACCTGCCAGAGTCTTTGTGATCCGTGCATGAGAGGAAGCTTCTGCTCCAGATGTTATTGTTGGTACTTTTTCTTTCTTTGACACTAAAGTTACTGCATTGATTGATACTAGATCAACTCATTTGTATGTATGCACGAGTCTAGTGTCAAGTAAAAGTTTACTTGTTGAGTCCATTGAATTCGTGGTTAAAGTATCGAACTCCTTAGGTCAACATGTGTTAGTTGATGAAGTCTGCAAGAATTGTCCTTTGATGACTCGAGGTTATAGTATTTTGGCTAATTTAATTTTATTACCATTTGATGAGTTTGATGTGATTCTGGGTATGGATTGGCTGACTCTGCATGATGCTGTAGTGAATTGTAGACGAAAGCTTATTGTACTGAAATGTCAGAATGGTGAGACACTCTGGATTGAATCAGACGAGTCAAGTGAGTTGCCTATTGTTATTTCAGCTATGTTAGTGCAGAAATACATGAGAAAAGGTTGTGATGCACACCTTGCATATGTTCTAGATTCTAAAGTGTCTGAATCGACACTTGAACCAATGCCTGTGGTTTGTGAATATCCCCATGTATTCCCAAAAGAGTTACTTGGATTACCACTAGTCGAAGAGGTTGAATTTGCCATTGAGCTAGTACTAAGAACATCACCGATATCGATAGCTCCATATAAAATTGCTCCTACAAAGTTGAAAGAATTGAAAGCTCAGTTGGAAGAGTTAATAGATAGAGGTTTTGCTCGACCTAGCTTTTCGCCTTGGGGTGCACCGGTTCTGTTCGTTAAGAAAAATGATAGATTGAGGAGAATGTGTATTGACTACCATCAACTTAACAAGGTTAAAATCAAGAACAATTATCCACTGCCTCGAATTGATGATTTATTTGATCAGTTGATAGGTGCAACGATATTTTCGAAGATTGATTTACGTTTTGGTTATTAACAGTTGCGGGTTAAAGATTCAAATGTGCCGAAAACTGCATTCAAGACCAGGTACTGACACTATGAATTTCTTGTGATGCTATTTGGTTTAACTAACGTACCTGCAGTATTTATGGATTTGATGACATAATATTCAGACCGTATTTAGACCGATTCGTCATGGTTTTTATTGATGATATCCTGATCTATTCTTGAGACGAGACGAAGCATGTTGAACATTTGAAAGTTGTACAGCAAACCCTATGTGATAAACAACTGTTTGCCAAGTTTAACAAATATGAGTTTTGGCTTAGAGAAGTCGATTTTCTTGGACATATGTATCACTTGAACGCATCAGGGTCGATCCGAGTAAGATTTTAGCAATTGTTGACTGGAAACCTCCGAGAAACATAGTAGAAGTTAGAAGTTTTTTGGGATTAGCTGGTTATTACAGAATATTCGTCAAAGTATTCTTGATGATAGCTACTCCGACGACGCGCTTATTACAGAAAGATGTAAAGTTTGAGTGGTCCGAGAAATGTCAATCAAGTTTCAATCAATTGAAAGTACTATTGATTGAGGCACCAGTTTTAGTTCAGCCTTGATCGGTTAAAGAATTTGTAATTTTTAGTGATGCATCTCTGAATGTTTTAGGCTGCGTTTTAATACAGGAAGGTAAAGTAATAGCTTATGCTTCCAGACAGTTAAAGCCGCATGAAAAGAATTACCCGAGACATGATTTAGAGTTTGCAGCAATTGTGTTTGCGTTGAATATTTGGCGACATCATCTATATGGTGAAAAATGTCACATTTATACTGACCATAAGAGTTTGAAGTATTTAATGTCACAAAAAGACTTGAATCTGAGACAACGTAAATGGCTTGAGTTGCTAAAATACTGATTTGATTATTGATTATCATCCGGGTAAAGCAAATGTAGTGGCTGATGCTCTAAGTAAAAAATCTCTGTCTACTTTGCGAGCGTTGAATACACGGTTGTCATTGTCTGTTGATGGTTCAATTTTACTTGAGATAAAAGCTAAACTATTGTTTTTACGACAGATTAGTGAGACTCAGAAAGGTGATGATGCACTCGTAGTGTAATAACCCGGTTTTGACTCTAATCGAACATAGTGGTTTCGGGACCACAAGTCCGAGTCAAAAAAATATTTTAATATTATTTAGTGTGTTTATTATGTGTGAATTTAATTGTGTGAAATTTTCGTGTTTTAATTTTGTCATTTGAGTGTCCGATTAAATAAAAGGATTAAATCGCTTAAAATAAAAATTTAGGGGTTAAATCTAAAAGTACCTAATTGTTGTTGTCTTTTTAAAATGGGGGATTTATGATGCAATTAGACTAAAACATAGATAGTGGGTGGCAAAGGACTAATATAACCTTATTATATATGTTTTGTTTATTTATTTATTAAAGGTTATTTTAGTAACTAAAATAAATGATAATATATGCTAAAAATAATAATAATAAAGCCATTTTTATCATCTTTTCTAGCCGAATTTGAACAAAAGAAAAAAAAGGAAGAAAGCTAGCTAGGTTCGACCATTGTTGTGTTTAAATTTAAGGTTAGTTCTTTGCTCGGTTTTTGATAATTTTTACGTTTTTGAGATCGTTGCTTTGAATACTTCAAAACCCATGTATTAATTTTGTGAATTGTTGATGATTTTGAAATGTGCCATTGATGAATGTTTGAGTTTTGTGATGTTAGTTGATGAAAGATGAAATATATGTGTTAGATTAACATGTTTTGTCTTTGAATTTTTAGTGAATTTGAGTAATTAGAGTTAAATTGTGAAAATAAATTTTTGAGGGACTAAAATATGAAATAAATGCAATGTGTGGACTTGTATGAGAACCATGAATATTCGGCTCTTGTGTGGTATGGGCAAATTTTGTGTATTTTGTGTTTTGTGCAAAAAGGACAAAATTGCAAAAAGTGCAAAATGTTAGGGGCAAAATGGTGATTTTCCCATTTATGTATTTTTGAACTTAATTGAATGTTTTGATGAATAAAAAGGTTAAATTTGATTATGTTTAGATCAAGAAACGAAGAAAACGAATTTGGATCGGGGAAAAACGAAAGTAATCGAATAGTCGATCGTGTCCGCTGATATCTGAGGTAAGTCTGTTAGCAAAAATTCATGTTATCAAATCAATATATATATATAAGTATATTTATTTTATAATTAATGAGTTATAATAACTAGTATACAATTTATGTTAGTTGATGTGTGAATTTCATACATATACATGTGATGTTCGAATAGGTATGTAAATAAAAGTAAAAATTTTTGGATCCAATTAAAAGTTCAAATGTTATGGTTGCGTTTATATAATGCTGAATATATATATGTGTGTAATATATATATATATATGTGGATCGAACAAGCTTGCATATACATGTATGATAGCTTATATGGATTTGGGAATGAAATTATGGATGTATATATATTAGATTCGAATATGTATGAGTATACAAATATAAATTCATGCTTTGATTATGAGTACGTAATTATACATGTATACGATAGATTCAAAAATATATATATAAATGTATTCGGTTGAATCATTGAATTTTTAAGTTTGGAATTGATGAATTGAATCAGGTTATAAACCTAGCAGGCTAAGTGCCGGTGATCTGAATTAGGCTATAAGCCTAGCAGGCTAAGTGCCGGTGATATGAATCAGGTTATAAACCTAGCAGGCTAAGTACCGGTGATCTGAATCAGGCTATAAGCCTAGCAGGGCTAAGTTCGGTGATCTGAATCAGGCTATAAGCCTAGCAAGGCTAAGTGCCGTGATCCGAATATGATGAATTAAGTGATTCTAAGCATTTGGTATAAATATAGATATGATTTTATATGAAATGGATGAATGTATGAACATTGTTTCAAGATGTTGATGAGTATATAATTGTTCGAATCTTTGTGATTAGTGAGTATATATATATATATATCTCGGATGTCATGAAAATTGTTGGATATTTATGTGTGCATATTTAGGCATTCGACATAGGTGGATATATATATTTGTATGCATTCGGCATAGATAGATATAAGTGTATATATGTATGCATTCGGCATAGGTGGGTAATAGTGAATATGTGCATTCGCCTTTATAGTTTATAAGTATAAAAATTATGCTTTTGGTATATGTAATTGAACAATTATATATATAAATGGATCCGATGAAGTATGAACAACAAGTACTCTAGAAATTTGTATATGCGATAATGATTATGTTAGTAATTTGATTTTATGCATATAATGGATATACCTTTATACTTTATGTATATTAGTTAAATATACATTCTTTTAGATTTAAACGAAATGACTTAATATAGAAATGTTTGGTTAGTAATTATATTTGATATTTGTGATTTCGATAAATTTACTTAAATAATTATGTGATTCTTTTATATGTATTTTTAGATACGCTATAGACTTACTAAGCTATAAAAGCTTACTTTGGTTATCTTTGTCTATCTATTCTTATAGATTTTGGAGACGCGTTACGAGCTCGGGGATCATCAGCGTAAAATAATGAAAATAAAGGTTATCATCTTTGTTTTCTTTCTTAGCCGATTTTTAACCAAAGAAAAACACCATTTTTAGGCATCCAAGCATTCAGCCAACTACTTCTCTTGCATGTAAGTGTATTTCTGTCTCGTTTTTAATGATTTCTGTGTTTTTTGAGTCATCGTAGCTTAATCTAGCTAGCCCAGGGACTAATTTGCAAAAAAAATTAAAAGGCTAGGGTTTTTCCATGAATGTATATTGGTTGTTTTTGATGTTTGGTGGAAGAAAATGAATGGTTGTTTTTAGTTACACAACTTTTTTTAAGTGATTTTTGATGAAATTATCAAATGGGAATTAAATTGTGAAATGTGTAATATTCATGGAAAATTGTGAAATGAATGAAAAATATGAGCTACTAAGGACTTAAGTCAAATTCGAGTATAGTGGGTTGGCATTAAACTTTCATGAATTTCATTTTGTAAGATTAGGGACTA
Organism: Gossypium raimondii; assembly: GCF_025698545.1. Lineage (NCBI taxonomy): Eukaryota > Viridiplantae > Streptophyta > Magnoliopsida > Malvales > Malvaceae > Gossypium > Gossypium raimondii. Next base: position 32,520,198 of record NC_068576.1, on the reverse strand, counting down.
AATTGTATTAAATTTAAAGTTTTAGGGTCAAAACGTAATTTTTCCAAATTATGATTTTTGATTAAATTGAATAAAGTGATAATTTAGTGAGCTAAATTTGATTATATAAATCAAGAAATGGAACGTATGGATTTAGATCAGGGAAAAGAAAAGTATTGGATTAATCGATCGTATTTTTCTGTTTGTGTTTGAAGTAAGTTTGTTAATTTAAATAGCATTGAATTATGTATTATTTAAATGCTTTTATGTTATATACATTGATATTACGACTCTACGGAAATATCTAATGACGTTTCGGTGACTTTCGGATCCCGTTTGAACCTTAGGAATATATAGGATACAATTGACATGTCATTATAGGTTACCGTGTTTTGGGTGTTAGTCCTATACGTCCTACCAGTGGCTGAGTTTCTAGCATGTGTTGCAATTACTTGATAGCTTGTGTGAGTAGCACCATGTAGCTACATCTTGATGGATAGCTTGTTTAAGTAGACCCATTTATGGCTCGAGAGAGAGCATGGATATGACATATGAGATATTAGTGGTTTCGACCACATGTTGGCACATAGTGTGCGAGATTCTCGCGCAGACAATATTATTCTAGTGGTTTAACGGGTATACAAAAAAGGAAGGTTTGGTATAAGCTTCGATTTATAATGTCATGAAAGCATGAGAAATGTATGGGATGCTAATGATTAAAGATTTTTAGTATGTTCATAATAGTATGAATGTTTATATTGAAAGCTTAAGGAAGCTCTTTGTTGTGTAATGAATTTGATTAAGTTATGTGCTAATCACTACTGAGAATTGTTGTTGGTGCTTAGGCTTGTGCCAAGCAATGTTGGATATGTTCATTAATTGCCTTTAAGCTTTTATAATGAAATGGTAAGTATTGTTTATGATTTATGAACTTGCTAAGCATTATATGCTAATTTTTGTGATTTTTCTCCTATGTTTCTAGATAACTAGATGATCGTACGGGTTGGAAGCTTATCGGAGATCCATCACACTATCTTTCGGCTAAATCAGTAGATTTTGATGATTTTGAGTCATGGTTATAATGACATGTATAGGTGTCTTGTTTAATGAATTTAGTCATTATGTGTGGCTTGTATATATGTTAGCTTGATTGATAACCTAGTTAGTATGACTTAAGATTATATGGTATTTTGTGCGGCTGTTAATCTGATGTTGTATTGGTTAAGATGATGGTAAGGGAATGTGGATAGAAATTGTATGGTAACAATGAATGGTTGGTGTAGAATGAATGTAGCATGATGTTGAAAATGGATAGTTTTGGTAGTTTGGAAGTGATCATCTTTTGGTCAAATTGGTATGGTATATGTTTCTCGGGAAAATGGTCATTCTATATTGGTTGTACATGAGTTTTGGTATATGATCCTTATGGAAAATGTGATAGTGAATTTGTTCAATTGGTAGTTTATATGATGAATTAATTGGATGGTTATTTAGGTAAGTTTGAATGTGAAGTTGTGGTACCATTTTGGCCTATTGCTTGAATGAATAGTTTTAGGTTGTTAAATCTTGAATTTGCATATGTTAAGTGAGTTTTAAATTCTTGTTTATATGTGTATTTGGATTGTATAAGTGGTAGGAAATTGGGTGAGAAAAATGGCTTGATAGTGACCTATTTTTTTCCACACGGGCAGGGACACAGGCGTGTGTCTCAGCATTGTGTGACACATGGCCAGGCGACATAGCCGTGTGTCCCCTGTAGCTTTAAAAAGATTGCAAGTTAGGCTGTTACACGACCTAGCAGATGGCCTGACACACGGGCGTGTGGTTTGGTTGTGTGAGCCAAGTCAATGAGTTATACGGGTACGGACATAGGCTGGGAGACGACCGTCTGTCCCTATTTTGAATGCCCACACAGCTTACGACACAGGCGTGTCTCTTGGCTGGGTAAGTCACACGGCCTAGCCATACGGCCGTGTGACCCCTGTAGATTGAAAAATTTTACCTTTTTTTTAAAAATTTCATATGTTTCTGATTTAGTCCCAAATCATTTCCAATTTCTTTTTAGGGCCTCGAGAGCTCGTATAAGGAACCATATGAATGTTTCTGATTGATGTTGCAATGATTTAACTTGTGATTTGTTTATGGTAATATATTGTTCACTGTATGATGTTATGCTTCGATAATGCTCTGTAGCCCTAATCCAGCGACGGATACGGGCTAGGGGTGTTACATTACTCTTAGAATGATTTTTCCCACATCAATTGTCTTTGAGTTAAATTCGAGTATAACAAGACTATTCACTCTAATGAATTGTAGTCCCGTGTGAAATAGGCATAAGGCTGAACCGAATGAAATAGAACCATACCTTCGCTAGTGGTGTCAAATATTCTCTGCGACAAGTGTGAATTCCTTGCTTTGACACAGTCCACTTAGAACCTGGAACTATAAGTTCCTCGAGAATTTCTTGCAGATTTTTAGCCTCAATATTTCTCATCAAGGAAGAATATTCATCATCTTCAAAATCAGGTAATTCAAAGAATTCATTAATAGCATTTGAGCTTACTAGTACCTTGATTCCTTGGACAGAAACATCCGTTAATTCATTTGAGGTCAAATTCATATAAAATCCACGAACTAATTCCTCATCTGCACTAGGTCTTTTCTACAAAACTACTCCCAATTGAGAGCTTCAGTAATTTGTTGAATGCGCACCATGAAATCGATATAGTCGCTTTCTTTTAGTGTAAAGCCTTTTTCAAGCTACATTTGTTGATTCTTAAAAACACTTTCATATCTTGCTTTGGCTTCTTCACAGTGAAATTTGTTTCGTGATTCGTCAGTTTAGACAGAGGCACGAGTTATTTTGCGAGGCATGATTAACCTGAACAAAAGATGGAAACAAATATTTTCTCAAAAATTCAATCAGTATAAAATATTAACAATTCAAAATAAACTAAAATTTTAAATAATTAAATGAATTAAAATTTTGGAGAAAACTTTCTTACCACTTTGTATAAAAATTAAGTACTCAACAAATAAAATTAGAAGTAAGAGAATTTAATTGAAGGATGTTTGGAAGGGTTATCGACTAAATGTGGTAGAAGTGTTGTGCAAATTTGACAAGGGGTGTTTGGTTTATGCAAGGGTGCGCATGGCACAAGGAAGAAATGGCAGTAGCGCACAACCTTGGCGTGAGCGTGGGCAGTAGGCAGCAACGTCGATTGAGTAGGAAGGGTTGGTACATTGGAGCAAAAGAGCTAGAGCTGTGAGCGGCAACAATGCGCGAGGAGTAGGACGTACGAGGCAGTAGCAGCACACGATTGTCAGCTGGAACAACTGCGTGCGTGAGCGGCTTTGTAGTTGGCTAACGACGTGCGCGATGGGGCAGGTCACGAGGTGCACACAATGGTAGCTGCTGGGCGATGTGAAAAAAAGTGTAGAAGGTGATTGGAATTTATAATGAAGAGGGAAGGAGTTCAATTAGAATTCTTAGAACAAATTAATAATTAAAAATATTCTAAGTTCTAATTCTGCAAAAGGTTAATAATAATTAATAATTAATATAATGCATATTAAATTATTATTTGCTATTAATTTATTGGAAAAAAACTATTAATTAAAATATTATCAAATTTAAACTAATCCTAATTCTATGCAAAGTTGATAATAATTACTATATATTATAGTAAATATAAATATATACTAGTTATTATCATCTTATTTATTTAATTTAAATTTAAAAAATTACTTTAGATGCCTTGGAAAATATTTACAAAAGAGACATCTAATTTTGATATTTACAAAAGAACAACCAAATTTTGCAAATAAGTCAATCAAGTACCTAGACTTAAAGAAAAATTGAAAATTGAGTTGCAATTAAAAACTGGATCAAAATTGAACCTTTTATTTGAAAAACTCAAAATTTATTTTTCCATTTAGGGAATAAATTCTCAGAACATTATGTTAAAATCAATTTCCATGAAATATTGGAGAGGTCACAAGCGGTCCCGCTTAAGTTCTAATCTCTTAGACAAAATTTATTTAAACATACTAATCCTAAAAATATACCCTAAATCATTTAAAAAAGAAAACGAGAACAATTAAATAAATGATAAAATGAATGAGACTGTATCCTGCTCAATTTTTTCCTCTAGTAATGTTTTAAGCGCTGAGCATTGACTCGAAAATTACCTCCCTTACCTTGTAGTTCGACAAATCCATATGGGAAAACTTGGTGAATCGTAAATAGACCGGACCAACGTGATTTTAACTTAGCTGGAAAGAACCTTAATTTGGAATTGAACAACAAGACTTGTTGACCTGCTTTAAATTCTCAAACTCGAATGTGCTTGTCATGCCATCTTTTAAGTCGTTCCTTGAATAGTTTGACATTATCATATGAGAACATTTGGAACTCTTCTAACTCGTTGAGTTGAAGCATCTGTTTCTCTTTAGCAAGCTTAAGATCCAAGTTGAGTTATTGGAGAGCCCTGTAAGCTTTATGTTCTAACTCCAAGGGTAGATGACAGGCTTTCCCAACGACCAACCTATAAGGTGGCATCCCTAAAGGTGTCTTGTATGTTGTTTTGTAAGCCCATAAAGCACCATCCAATCTTTTGGACCACTCTCATCGGTTAGCGCAAACTAACTTCTCGAGTATGCCTTTGATCTTTTTGTTTTCTAGTTCAGCTTACCCATTCGTCTACAGATGGTAAGCTGTGGCAACCTTGTGCTTCACTCCATGTTTGTCGGGTAACCATTTCAACCATTTGTTCAAAAAATGGGACCCTTCATCACTGATGATAGCTCTTAGGGTTCCAAACCTTGTAAACACATGCTACTGCAAAAGCTTCATCACAACCTTAGCATCGTTTGTCGGATATGCCTCAGCCTCAACCCATTTAGATACGTAGTCTATTGCTACCAATATGTACTTGTGACCAAAAGACAGAAGGAAAGGACTAAGAAATTCAATACCCCAAACATTAAATAATTCTACCTTAATGATGTTTCTTTGGGGCATGTTCTTTCTGTTGATGATGTTTCCAACCTTCTAGCATCGATCACAGCTCTTTACATAAGCACATGCATTTTTGAATAGTGTTGGCCAAAAGAATCCAGCTTGCAATACCTTGGTCACAATACGTGTACCTCTGAAGTGTCCCCCACTCGGAGCTGTGTGGCAATGATATAAAATCTTATGTACTTCATCTTCTACCACTCATCTCATGATCATTTGATCTGCACACTTTTTAAACAAATATGGCTCTTCCTAGAAATAGTACTTCACATCGTGAAGAAAGTTTTTCTTTTGATGACACGTCTTATCAATCGGTATCAAACCACAAGCTAAATAGTTAGCAAAATCAGCAAACTAAGGGGTATTATGGACATGATTTGCCTTCAGTATGTGTTCATCTAGGAATGTCTCCTGAATGGGTATAAGTGGAGAATTCTCTTCTTGTGACTCCAATATGGATAAGTGATCTGTTACTTGATTTTCTATCCCTTTTCCATCTTGAATTTCTTGATCGAATTCTTGGAGTAGAAGTACCAGTCAGATCAATCTCGACTTAGTGTCTTTCTTAGCAAGTAAATACTTAATTATCGAGTGGTCTGTATAGACAGTGACTTTGGGACCTACAAGATAAGATTGAAACTTGACAAAAGCAAACACAATAACAGATAACTCTTTCTCTGGTACTGTATAATTCAATTGAGCTCCCGTGAGAGTCTGACTTGTATAGTATATTGGATGAAAAACTCTATTGCTTCGCTGGCCCATCACAACTCCTATTGCAAAGTCACTGGTGTAACACATCAGTTCAAATGGCAAACCCCAGTCTGGTCTGACGATTATGGATGTTGAAACTAACCGTCTCTTCAAATCAGTGAAAGCTCTCAACCACTTATCAAATTTGAACATCATGTCCTTCTCCAATAATTTGCATAAGGGTTTAGCAATTTTGGAGAAGTCTTTGATAAATATCCGATAGAAACTGACGTGGCCCAAAAAGCTCCTAACACCCTTTACAAATTTTAGAGGTGGGAGTTTCTCAATAACATCGACCTTTATTTTATCTACCTCGATCCCATGTCTCGTTATTCGGTGTTGTAGAATAATTCGTTCTCGAACCATCAAATGACACTTTTCCTAGTTGAGTACTAGGTTTTTTTCTTCGCATCGCCTTAGTACCTTGGCTAGATTGGCTGAGCAATCAGCATATGTATCTCTAAATACTGAAAAATCATCCATAAACACTTCCAAATACTTCTCAACCATGTCAGTAAAAATAGACATCATACATATTTGAAATGTAACAGGTTCATTACATAGACCAAATGGAATATTTTTAAATGCAAATGTATCGTACAAGCATCTGAATGTTGTTTTGTGTTGATCTTTTGCTGCTACTATAATTTGATTATACCCCGAGTATCCATCGAGAAAAGAGTAATAGTCTCACCCCATGAGTCTATCCAGCATTTGGTCCAAGAATGGTAAAGGAAAGTGGTCTTTCCTAGTCGCCTTGTTCAACTTTTGGTAATCTATGCAAAATCTCCATCCTGTAACTGTTCTAGTCAGTATTAATTCATTATTCTCATTTTCAACAATCGTAATACCTCATTTCTTTTGTACGCACTGGACTGGACTTATGAACTGTCTAAGATGGTGTAAATTATACTTGTATCTAACCACTTAATGATTTTTTTCTTTACCACGGCCTTCTTGATAGGGTTCAGTCTTCGTTGTCCATCAAACGTCCCTTTCTCGCCATCTTTCAGGATGATCTTATGCATACATACAGATGGACTAATGCCACGAATATTGCCTATAGTCCATCCGATAGTATTCTTGAATTGTTTCAATACTAAGATGATTCTCTTCTTGCTTTTCGGTCAATTCTACTGAAATAACCACAGGCAAAGTAGAAACGTTACCTAAATAAACATATTTTAAATGTAAGGGAAGTACCATCAGTTCTAATTTAGGTGGGTCCTCAATTGACGCTTTCGGCTGGATGTAATCTCTACTTTCTAACTCCAAAGATTCAAAGTGGGATTGTAGATTAAATCCCCTTTGATTAGCTTCTAGCAAAGCTAAGTATTCCTCTTCCTCTTCATCACTTGGGGGGTCTGATGTCAAAATTTGCTCCAATGGGTCCTTCACATAGTTGAATTCCTTTTCCATGATCAGTTCCTCTAACTCGAATACAGCAGAACAATCATCAACTGTGTCAGGAAATCACATAGACTTGAAAGCATTAAACGTTACCTGATCATCCTGAACATGAATAGTAAGCTCGCCCTTCTGCACATCGATAAGGGTCTTTCCAGATGCTAGAAAAGGCCTTCCTAGTATGATTGATTCCTCTTTATCTGCGTCAAAGTCTAGAATAAAAAAGTCAGCAGGGAAATAATTTTATCTACACCTACCAATACATCCTCGATTTTTCCTTCTAGATGTGCTAAAGATTGATCTGTTAATTGAAGTGTAACCATAGTAGGTCTAACTTCACCTATCCGAAACTTTTTGAATATGGAAATAGGCATCAAATTAATGCTCTCACCCAAATCGTATAATGCCTTACCACAATAAGTTGTTTCAATGTTGCAGGATATGGTAAAACATCCAGGATCCTTCAACTTTGGTGGTAGTTTATCTTGAAGATATGCACTGCATTCCTTTGTTAGGGCTACCGTCTCAAATTCTCCAACTCTCCATTTCTTGGACAAGATACCCTTCATGAACTTAACGTAATTCAGCATCTGTTCAAGTGCTTCTACCAAAGGAATATTGATATGAAGTTTCTTGAGTTCGTCTAGAAACTTCTTGAACGGAACTTCATGTTTCTGCTTTTAAAGCCTTTAAGGGTAGGGTGGTGGAGGATTCTTTACTAGAATTGGTTGATTCGTCTTCTGTGGCAATTCTGCATATAACGAAGTTGTTAGTTTATTAGAATTAATTGGTTCAAAAGTTACCTTATCAAATTTTGCAGGTTCTGGTTCTGGTGGAACAAGAATTTCAACACTCGATTGAACTTCCATTGAGTCTTGAGCATCAGTTGGCTCTTCTTCAACTTCAACAGTGTTGGGCTCTAATTTATTTCTACTCCTCAATGTCAACACCTTACAATGCTCCTTCCCCAGATTTTTTGGATTTTCTGTATCATTAGGCAAAGTACCTTATGGTCGGTTCCAAAGTTTAGTTGCAAACTACTCCATTTGGTTCCCCAAATTTTTCAGTTTGGCTGTTTGGCTTTGGATCAAGGCATCATTTTTTACTATGTATGCCTTGAACAAGTTTTCTAAGCCATTGGAAGATTCAGCTTGAGGTTGCTTCTGATCTTATCAGGTAAAAATAGGTGGTTAGGTCAGTTTAGGTTGGACATAAGTTTTACTGGGTCCAGCCCCTTGGTTACTCCAAGAGAAATTGGGGCTGTTTCGCCAAGATGGGTTATAAACATGGATTCTAGGTTTGACAGACAGTCCTTGAACAAATGTCCTTCCCCACAATAAACACATGCTATATTTTCAAATTGATTGGGCGGCTGAGTTGCAAAATTATTAAACCATTAATGGTAAAATTCTTAAGCATCGATGATATTGAGGATACCTGATATGTGAGTGAAGTGAGTGGATCCACTTCATGTATTCTAACGACTTGTCTTCCTAACGCTGCTTGATTGGTTGGCCATTGATAATTGTTGCTGGCAATCCTCTCAATGATTTCACAGGCCTCGTTATATGACCTAGAAATGAGAGAACCATTAGCAGAAGCATCCACTACCATCCTAATGTGAGCAGTGAAACCGTTATAAAACGGCTCAAACTGGATGCAATGAGGGATTCTGTGATGAGGACACTTCTGTAATAATTGTTTGTACCATTCCCATGCCTTATATAAAGACTCATCATCCATTTGTTGGAAAGTAGTGATCTAATTTCTCAACTTAGCATTCTATTTAGGCGAGAAGTACTTCATGAGGAATCTTTCTGCTAACTCTAGCAATGTGGGAATGGAATGTAGTGGCAATGAGTTCAACCAAGCTCAAGCTCTATCCCAAAGTGAATATTGGAACAACTTTAATCAGAGTGCATCTTCTGGTACTTCAGCTAACTTGAAAGAATAGCTCACCTCCATAAATAGTCTTAAGTGAAGGTGAGGATCTTCGATAGGCATTCCACTGAATTGGCCCACTGTTTGAAGCATCTAGAACATGATTGAATTTAGCTCAAATTATTGTGCCTCGATTTTGGGTCTCCGAATACCCTAATTAAGATCATGAAACACTGGCACGACATACTATCTTAGAGCTTTATCCCTATTATCAACAATAAGGATAGGATTTTGAGTAGGGTTTTCTTCGTTTCCTTTATTTGGATTTTCAAAGTTCATCTATTTGGTCCTTCTCTAACTTGCTTGTCTCCTTCGTTATCGAAAAGTTCTTTCAATCTCAGGGTCTACGGGGAGTAAATCAATAATTCGATCAATACCCATAAACACTTGAAGCAAACACAGAAAAATTAATTAAGTTAAAATTGAATAGAAAAATTAACCAAAATGAAAAATTAACAAATTCACAAATAATGACTCTTGAGCAGTCCTCGGCAACGGCGCCAAAAACTTTGAACGATGGAAATGTGCAAGTGTACACAATCGCAACAAATAATAAAGTGACAAATAAATGTCGAGTTACCGTACCCCTATGGACAGTGAAAAGAATTATTTATGAATGCAATTAAAAACACTTTGGTGAAGAAAAATATTTTGATTTTGAGGAAGTGATTAAAAACTGAAATTTAAATAAGTAAAATAAAATAAAATAAAAATAAAATTTCAAATGTACGATTTCAAAAGATGATTTTAATCAAGATGACATAATTATGTTAGATTAATTACATTTCTTAACTTAGAATTATGAAACTCATGTTCATGTTGTTATGAATAAATTCACGGCAACTTGGTAATTTGCTAACTACTGCTCATCCATACTTGTTTAATTAACTAGTCTCTTGAACATTTTCCTATGCCAATTGAAATAATTAATCAATCTACATAAGCACATAAAAGATTTAGTGAGGTAACAATGTATTCCTACCTTGAAACAGTTTAATCATAATAATCTTCCAAGTTATACAAGGCTAATGCACCGTTTAATATCGTCGCTAATTTAACCCTCAAGTACCTAAGAAGATTAAACATGCATTGATTAAATATTGTGTCAATTAATTATATTTTCAACACAATTAAATATTTAATTCATTAGTTACCTTACAATCATAATGCAATAATAACTTAATCAAACAATTTACCAAGACCAATAACAACACAAACATAATTTTAATAACTTAAGTGGACGAAATGCAATCAACCTTACACGAATTAAATTTAAGCCATATTAATTAAATTAAACATATCAACATAACAAGTATTCATAGACATGTTCATAACAACAACAATAAAAATTTAAGGATAGGGAACTAGAATCAAATCTGGTGTGTCTCTAAAACTTGACTAGTTTGCTCCGCTCCTCCTTATTCGCTTGTTCTTGTTGAATTGAGGTTTCTACGAGCACTTGAATGCTACTACCAATGATGGTTGAAGGGATATTTTCGAATAGGGGAAATCAACAAGGGAATGGAAGGGAAAAAAAGAACAAAGGAAGGGTTTTTAAGAGAGAAAGTGAGAGAGAAGTGAAGAATGATGTGTGTTTGAAATGAGTAGCCAAGGGGGTATTTATAGGTTTGATAGGCGGGTAAAAATAGCAAAAATCAGTAGCCATAGACTCCCCCATGGTCGGCCACACATGTGGCAAGTTTGAAGCTTTCAAACTTGCTAAACTTAGCTATGGGCAAATATGTAAAGGCTTGATAAGTTAAGGGGTTTGAATACAATTTCAAGAAAGCTTCAAGGGCTATTTTGTAGGCCAAATAATCAGCTAAATAAGCTAATACGGTCAGCATGTTGAACGATTTTGGATAGCCCAATTGCTCAATAGGATTAGTGTCTCAGTTTTGCACAATTGGGCCTCTTTTCTTAATTTAATTAATAATAATTATTTAACCCAAAATAAATTGAATTAAAATTAAAATTAATTATACTATGAGTTAATATTCATAGGTTGGACCGTCTTAGGCTAAAAAATTAATTTGCCTCGATACTTCAAAATTGCTTCTTGATTTTGTGCTTCTAGTAGTGCCTACCGAGCCATTTTTACCCTTTGTGCGAACTTGTCGAAAATAAATAAAAATTAATCAAAATTTATTATAAAATTAATTAAAATTCAACATGTTAATAATTTAAGTGCAATTTAATTATTTTATAAATTTTATATATTTTTCGACAAGAATTACTATGAAATTGCATGAATTTTAGTTAAAAATGGCATGAAAAAGTGTGTATATATTTGTTTTTCCAGTAACATATACGTTTGATTTCAATATGCAAGGTTGTCTATTTTTTGCTTCGTTTATGGGCGACTAGGTCATTTGGAAGGCTTCTGTCTGATTAGAATTGTTCATGGTAGAAAGGAACTCCATTTGGAGTGGGATTTTTCAGTTAAAGAAGTTCCGAGACGGGCATTGTTAAGGAAGAGATATTGCCTCAGGGAGGAAGGTGATGTTTTCCATATGGATGAAGTGCAAAGGGCTTTGAAAAGAGGAGAGGTTGATGGGTAGGAGGATATTCAAAGTGGTTTTTTCAAAATAAACGTTGGTGAATCATGCTGGTATTAATTTGGGATTGAATCTGGTGGGTGAAAGTTTTGTGACCATGAGAAGGAGGAAAAAATGGATCTGAATTTGGGCCTTATGGAGGAGGATTCTCTGATTGAGATTAGGGAGGGAAAAATGATCTCATAATTATGTGTTTTCTTCAATTTTTGTAGGTATAGATTTTGAGGAAACTTCTGGTTAGCGGTCCAACAATCGACAGTGAGACGCCTTCAGCATGTATTGAACGCTTTAAACCCCTAATATGGCTTTTATCATTGAGAGAAAGCTACAAAATGTTAGAATGAAAATGGTCCGTAGGAGTTGGGGATTTTCATGTTGAATAGAGGTAAGTAGTGATGGTTCACGAAGAGGTTTGGCTTTGTGTTGGAAAGAGGAATGGAAAGTCCAATTATGTATTTATTCATCAATTCATATAGATATATTGGTAGAGGATGATTCTAGGGGTACGCAATGGTGGTCTAGTGAGTTTTATGGTTATCCGGTTCAATGTTGTCGTCATCAATCATAGGATCTTTTGAGACAGTTAGCCATAGATGTTGACTATTTGTGGGTAGTCATGGGGGATTTCAATGAGATTTATTTTTCTAATGAGAACTAAGGAAGACTTTTTAGGGATGAAAGAGCAATGGAGGATTTCAAGTTTGCACTTGAGGATGTTGAGCTAACTAATTTAGGGTATGATAGTCAGTGGTACACATGGGAAAGAGGTAGATTACCATAGAATAATATTAGGGAGAGCCTTGATATGGGGTGGCATGGATGGATTGGAGAGATTTGTTTTTGAATTGTGTGCACTCTATTTTCGATCATTGCTCATTGTTGCTTGATATGGGAGTTATGGATATTCAATCAGGTGGGAGTGATAACTCTTGAAAAGAGTTATATTTCATGCCTTTGGACCTAGATAATTTCATGTACTTATGTACATCTAGTTGTATTTTAGGACATTTCATTAGTATTTTTAGCATTGGATTAGAACTTGGGCTACGTTTAAATAATAGGTACTTTTAATTACTTGTGGAAAGGCTGTGTCTTGTGGTATTGGCAGGTGCAAGATGAGGAACAAGAAACAGAGTGAAGTTCTTTAAGGAAAAAGGGTGGTTAGATTTCCAACTCGTATGCCATGGCAATGCTGGGAAGGTTTCCAGTAGGCATTTAGCGAATATTAGTTTCAACCCAACTTTCCTTGTACTAGATAAATCTTGGGCTATTTGAATTATCCTAAAAAATAAATAAACAATGTAAAAAGAAAAAGGAGGAAACCCTAGAAAGGGAACGGAGGGTGAGCTCCTCAGGAAAAATATAAGGTAGTGGCTGAATAGAGATAGAAAGAGGAGAAACAAAGGTAGTCCCTCTCAGCCACATCAGGACACTGTATAGTTAGAGTGTGGATTGGACAAGCGAATGTTATCTCCCCAACATTCGTCCATTATTTTTAATCTGTTCCCTCGTGAATTATAGTGATGAAAACGATGGTCGAGTTGAATTTTATTTTCCAACCTATGAGCTAAATATCATAGGGTTGGGATTACTTTGATGTAACTTTAACTTCTTTAATGGCTATAGTATAAATTTGAATTACTTTACTGTTTCATTCAATTGTGTCAATCTTTAAAATGTATGTTACCAATCCCTAGACATAGTCGATTGTGCAGCATACCCTTAAATTAATCTAAAGCCTAAAAATGTTAGATTAGTTAGACCATGGTTGAAAGATATGAGCAAGTACTCGACTGATACTTTTAGTAGACTCTAGACATAGAATAATGTTAATACAGAAGGACACAATTATGGGTACCATATTAAAGGCCTATAGAGACAGACAAGGTAACTTGAGGTTTTTGCTCTCGAAAGAGGCAGACCACTTTAGAACTTTTATGCGCAATAGGTTACATATGATTTTGCTGAGGCATTGCAGACAGGAAAAGTAGATTATTAGTAATCTTGACCTTCCAGCTGAACATCGCTTAACCATTATCTTTTGCCATAGAATCTTTACCATTGCACTCTTAGTTATTTATTTGTTCATTTACGTAATATTCCCGTAGTAATTCTTATAATTGCCATTACATTTCTACTATCGTTCCCATAGCATTTCCAAGTATTAATTAATTCCACATATTGCATACATCATTATTCCTTTAATTGCCACTGCATACTTACCATAGCTTTACCATAGCATTAATTACTTTTTATTATAATAACTAGACCACTTTTATGCCTCAATTCCATCCTAGTGAGTATGACACTCAGTCATCACTTTATTACTTGATTCAACGTGTATACTTGTACAATTCCCATATCATATCCACACGCGACAAAGGGATGGATGAGTTTTAGATTTGAGGAATATTGGCTTTTTAAGAAGTCTTGTGAGGCAGAGGTTCAACATATTTCGGAAGCTCTGGTGGATCCTATCCGTACTCAAATTTGATCAGTTTGTGAGGGATTGTCTAAGTGGGCTAAGAAGGTAAGAGGTTTATCTGTAGTTGATATTCTTAAAATTTAGGAATGCCTTAGTGAGCATTATGTTGAAGACCCTGACGATTATGTATCGGAGGAAATTGTGATTGCCAAAATGCAACTTAAGCTTGAGATTGATAAGAATGAGAGGTATTAGGAACAGAGAGCTGAGGCTAATTGGTTGCGGCATGGAGACCGTAACATTGTTTTTTTCACAGATTTGCCTCGCAGCATCGATGAGTTAATAATGTCGATTAGATTGAATATGCTTATGGAAGAGTGGTTACAGGCACAAAGGAAATTGAGAGGCTTGCTTCTGAATATTTTTTGGAGTTGTTTGCTTTCTAGGGAAGAAGGGATATGAGTAGATTGTTATCTGGCATCCCGATTCATGTTCCTATGGGCATGAATAATTATTTGTGTTCTATGTGTACTGAGAAGGAGGTTTTCCTAGCGGTTCGGGGGATGGCTCCTACGAAGGTGGCAGGTAGTGATGGGATGCCTGCTTTGTTTTATCAACAAATTTGGCATATAGTGGGTAAGGATGTTAGTGCTTTTTGTTTAGGAGTTATTAAATGATGATGTCTTTCCTACTAAGATTAATGATACTTATATAGTTCTTATTCCTAAACAACATAGTCTGCAGTACATGACCCATTTCTGGTCGATCAATTTATGCAACATATTCTTCAAAATAATTTATAAGGTCATTCTTAACAAGTTGCAAAAGATTATGCCTCATTGTATTGATGAGGCATAGAATGCCTTTTTTCTTGGTTGATTGATTACAGACAATGTAATTGTTGCTTTTGAACTGCTTCCTTCATTTAAGAAGAAACAAAGTGGCATTAGGGGTAACTTTGTACTGAAATTAGGCATGAGCAAAGCATATGATAGGGTGGAGTGGCATTTGGTTCAGGAAGTTATGTTGAAGAAGAGGTTTGATGAGGATTGGGTGAACTTGATTATGCGAAGTGTCCAGATAGCTAGATATTCTGCATTGTGAATGAGGAAGCCAGAGGTCATATTTTACTATCTCATAGGCTTCAATAAGGTGATCTTGTGAGTCCTTTACTGTTTTTATTTTGTAGTGAAGGCCTTGCTACATTGTTGAAATTAGGGTGTTTAGATGGTCTTTTGAAGGGGGTTATGACGAGTCGTAGGGGACCTTGGATATGTCATTTCTTCTTTGGTGATGATAGTTTTGTTTTTGGGGATGCCTCTATTACTGGGGCGGGACATATTGTTAATATTTTAAAGGATTATGAGCAGTGTTCAAGACAATAAATTAATTTTTCGAAGTCATTAGTATAATTTATCTCGGATGTGGATCATGAGATGCAAAATGCTATTGAATGAATTTTGAAGGTTTGTAGTACCCTAGTGTAAAATCCCTAAACCGGGTCTAGTAGTTTCGGGTATATTTTTTGGGTTTTGAGTGTGAAACTAGGAATTTATAAGGTTTCTATTAATTTTAATTTAATTTAAGAGGTTAATTTCTCTAAAATCAATTAAATAATAATCAAAAATTTTAAAATTTTTGAAAAATTAGTTTTAAATATTTTAAATAATTATTAATGAAAATAAGCAATTTGGGTAGAAAAGAATTTGAAAATAATTTTTATTTAGGGTAATTTAAGTAAAATTTAAATATTAATTAAATAGAATTTAATTGTAACAAGATAAAATTTAGAGTATTTATATGGAAAATAAACCTCAAAATTTGAAATTTTGGAGGGAAAGGATTAAGTGGTAAAGGAAGGGAAATGTGGGTGGTTTTAGTTTTAAAATTAATGTATCTAGCCCACTTTTCGCACATTTTACATTAGATTAGAGAGCTTTAAAATTTGTTTCATTTGCATGATTTTAAAGACCTATCATCAGAGAATAGATCCAACAAATTTCCTTCTCAAAATACTCTCTCAATTCACTCGAAATTATTCTCAAAAGTAACAAAAAATATTTTGAAATTTCTCAAGTTTCTTGAATTAAGATTTTTAATCAACGAATTTAGAGCAAATCAAAGGTAATATTCAATCCTAAACTTGTTTTTATGATAATTAGAAACATTTTTACATAATTTGAGAGTCAATTAAAGGATTTTTATCAATGTTATCTTTTTCCAAGAACACGTGGTTCTTTATTGGTGGATCTTGAATTTTGAGAGGAAATCCACAAATCAATGGATGTTCCAGATCAAAATGGATATATTAAAAGGTTTTTGATCTTATTTATCAAGATTAAACATGAATTGTGAGGTAATTTAAAGAAATCTGAATTTCATCATCTTCATGAACTGATTTTCTGGAATTTCGTGAAATTGATTTAAAGATGAAGTTGATGCTTAGTATAAGTGTATTTGGTCTAGTTTTGATCATTGAAAGTGTTTAAGAGGGCTGGAGTGATAATTTTTGTGAAGACTAGACTTGTTGACTTGATGTTACAAATTCGATATAATATCTTTGTGAGAGGATTTCGATTCGTATAGTTAATTAAAATTCATGTTTATTATAACATTAGAAAGGTGGTAATGTCTACTTTATCTCTGTTGAAGCTCTAAATCTTAAGAGGATAGAGCTAACCATAATTGAAGCTTAATTTGCTTGGTTAATCATTTGTTTGTGGTAGAATAAATTGTGTGGTGAGTGCTTCTAACGGAGATTTGGTAAATTGATCCTCGTTTATGTTTAATTAGTAGCTTAATTATTGATTGCAATTAACTAATTCTGGTTGACTGGCTGATTTTTATTGAATAATGGTAAGTAAGCATTTAGGTGATTTTCTACAATTTAATTAGACTAATTATATTGATGATTAGAACATGGTTATTGGAGTTTTTTTATCATGATATATTAGTGTTACAATTGGTAATTAAACATTGGAAAATGGAAAATGAAATAATTGATTAAATTGGATGTTAAATGGTTATGTTACATGTTACACATAAGCATTTTGTCACATTAAATTGAGAACAATAATGACAGATTTATATGCTATGTTTGAAGGAATATATTGGCAACATGCATGGTGGATCCATTGGATATAGTTGGCATGCCATAGGATTTTTGAGTACTCATCTTTATTTGTGAATTTATGATCATATGGCTCTAGGTGGACTGATTTGTTTGGAGTAGATAAGAGAGTGTTGAGCATGAGTCTCCACCCATTGGGTTATTTGAGGTGCTATAAGGGAGCGTGTGGTTCAACCCACTCAACTCGGTGAACTGTATTTGATATTTTTTGGAGTTCGAAGATCCGTTTATCCGATGTATGATCACTCGATTATGCCATGAGAAGTGTATGCCAGTATATTTATGTGTGATTATTGTTATATCATTAGATGTTTGTAAACCATGAATAATTGATTCTTGATATTGATAACGTATATAGAAATTAAAATGGCATGTTTTATTATTATGGCTAATAATTGATGATTAATTGGATGTGATATAAGCATGATTTGGATGTTTATTTACTAGTCATTTTTATTAACATCCACTAAGATTTTTAAAGGTGACACCCTCACAATTTGTGAAGATAATCATCGGGCTTGAGGAGCTGAGGAGCCGAGCAAGAGAGTTTTAAATTGGCTCATAATTTGCTTCTACATTATTAAATAACTAGTAATTAGATAAAATTGAGGTGTTATAAGGTCAAGGTGCGTCTTGGGTGGTCGTTAGCCGGAGAGTCACTTAGTTGGCTAATGTAATGCTTCAAATTCGTGCTGGTCTATCCCAGTCAGGTTTAGGGTGTCACATTTGGTGGCATCAGAGTCGTAGTTTTAAAGCCTTTGGTTAGCCTAGGTTGCTTGAATATTAATGATCTTGGATTATGATGTTTGCTTTCTTGTGTTGATTAAAAAAAATTGTATTTTTTTCCTATGCATGACCTTGTTATTGGGGTAGGATTGGGAACACAATGCCTTAAAGAAACTATACTTAGTTAAATTTTGGATCTCTTGCCTCTACTCACTTCTAATACGTTTTCTTTACTCTTTTTGTTTAGTATACGGTAGTTGTTATGCCTACGCGTCGTGATCGAGGTAGTATGGATAACAATGAGCCACCGCGGGATAATGCTCAAATGGGCACGTTGAGTAGTTCATGTCTGAGACGTTAGGAGCACTACAGCGTATCGCTGGTGCCAATGCTACTCCGACTCATCAGGGTTTGCCATTGGAGCATTTATGAGCTCTTGGTGGTAATGAGTTTCGTGGTGTTAGGGGCGGTGATCTGAGATGTGTAGAGTATTGGTTGGAGGGTGTCATTCGTATTCTTAGTCAGATGGGTTGTTCAGACGAGTACAAGTTGGATTATGTTGTATCACTGTTGACAGACGAAACTCACAATGGTGGATGACTATTAAGAGGGGTACTGCGCTGGATCGTCTAACTTGGGACTTCATCTTAGCATCATTTTAGAGGAAGTTTATGGGCGAGTAGTATCTCGAGTCTAGGAGACAGGAGTTTATGGATCTTGTTCAAGGTAGTCTGTCGGTAGACGAGTACGAGGTTGAGTTTGTTCAGTTGAGCCAGTATGCTCCCGAATTGGTTTTTTTAAGGAAAACCATTGTAAGAGGTTCAGGTTTAGGCTGAACCGTGAGATTAAGTTCTATCTTGTTGCTGAGAATACCAAGGTCTTCGACGAGTTAATTGAAAAGGCTCATACGTTACAAGAGACTTTAGGAGACGAGCCTAAAGCTGCTTCATCTGGAGCTGTTAAGAGGTTGACTGAGACTACTAGTGGTTTTGGTCATAACGGTAAGAGAGGTCGTTCCAGTAGATCTGGATGATGTGTTGTTGGTGGTTATGGTCAAGATAGGCATGCTACGAGATTTGAGGCTTGTCCTATTGATCAGGGGACTACGACATGGCCGATATGTGATCATTGTAGTTGATGTCATTGTGACGAGTGTTGGAGGATGACAGATGCTTGTCTTGTTTGTGGTTTGATAGAGCACTAAGTGAGTGACTACCGAAGATAGCTATTGTTGGTCGCAATCAGCCTGTTGCCGCTGTTGTTGATGCACTTGCTTCAGCTCGAGGGAGAGGCTGTCCCAGACATGATGGTGGTAGAGGTGCTGGTCAGCGTGGTGCTACACGAGGTAGTGATGGTGGTCCAACCAGATTTTATGCAGTGAGGGAACCTTGGATTAGAGCGACCACTAATGTTATCACAGGTACTTTCACGCTACAATCTTTTCCTCTACTGGCTTTAGATGATTCTGGTGTAACGAGGTCTTTTATCTTGAGAGACGTAGCTAGAGAGTTGGGGATTGTTGTAAAGACATCTAGATCGAGTCTTATGATTAAGAGACTTCTAGGTGATAGTGTAGTGGTGGATTGAGTTTATCATCATTATCTTCTAATGGTTTAGGGACAAGTGTTCTCGATTGATATTTTTGAGTTATCATTTTAGGGTTTTGAGATCATTCTGGGTATGGATTGGTTGTCCTAGCATCGGGCTAAGGTAGATTGCAAGGTGAAGTTGTTGACTCTGTGTGGTGCTGGTGATTTACAAGTTGTTGTTGGTAAAAGGTTTAAGTTTTTGTCGAATGTGATTTCTTCGCTTCATGCTGAGAACTTAGTCCTGAAAGGTTGAAAAGCTTATCTAGCTTATATCCTGAATTCCGATAGTAGGGAGATGAGGTTGGATGAGGTTCGGGCTGTCTGTGAATTTTCGGATGTGTTTCCTGAGGAGTTGCATGGATTACTGTCGTATAGAGAAGTTGAGTTCGGTATTGAGCTCTATCCCAGTACTGCTCCGGTGACTGTTGCGCCTTATCACATGCCACCTAAGGAACTGAAATAGTTGAAGTTGTAGTTGCAAGAGTTGCTGGATCTTGGGTTCATTCATTCAAGTGTGTCTCCATGGGGACCATCAGTGTTGTTCATGAAGGAGAAGGATTGGACTTAGAGGTTGTACATCGGTTATCGCCAGCTGAATAGGTTGACCATAAAATATAAGTACCCGCTACCAAGGATTGATGATATGTTTGAGCAGTTTTGGGAGGATTCAGGAGGATCTAGATTGTACCCCGGAACAAAAATTCAAGGGTATTGTGTCATTATTAATGGAAGAGGCCTACCGTTGGTGGTAGTCTATTATAAGGGGTACATGGAATAATGAAAATGTGCAAGTGTACACAATCACAACAAGTAATAAAGTGACAAGTAAATGTCGAGTTATCATACCCACAAGGACTGTAAAAAGGAATATTTATGAAATTAATGTTAAAACACTTTGGTGAGGGAAAATATTTTGGTTTAAAGATGATTAAAAACTAAGGGTTAAAAACTAAATAAAAAATTTTAAAAAATAAAAAGGTTCTAATGTACGATTTCAAATAATGTTTAATCAAGATGATATAATTGTGTTGGATTAATTACATTCCTTTAACTTAGAATTATCAAACTTATGTTTATACTGCTACGAACAAATTCACGGCAACTCGATAATTTGCTAACTACTACTCATACATACTTATTAAATTAATCAATCTCTTGAACATTTTCCAATGTCAATCCAAGCGATTAATCAATCTTCACAGGCATATAAAAGATCAAGTGGGGTAACAGAGTATTTCTACCTTGAAACAATTTAATCACAACAATCTTGCAAGTTATGCAAGGCATATATATCTCTAAATACAATGCTAAATTAACTTCAGCTACCTTAGTAGAATAAACATGCACTGATTCAGTATTGTGTTGATTAATTACAATTTCAATACGATTTAATAATTAATTCATTATTTATCTAACAATTAATATTGCAAGAATAACTTAGGCACGATTTTACTTAATCAAGCATCATACCGAGGCCTATAACAGCACAAACACAATTTCAATAATTCAAGCGGGAAAAATATAATCAACCCAACACGGATTAAGTTCAAGCTAAATTGATTAGAATAACCATTTCAATAGCATAAATATTCATAAACATGTTTGTCAAAACAACAACGAAATTTAAAGAGATAAAGAACAAGAAGCAAATCTGGTGTTTCTCCGTGGCTTGACTGATTGCTTCGTTCTTCGTTCTCCATTCTCCTAAGCTATCAAGGTGGCTTATGAATACTTTAATTGCTACTCAACAATGGCTGATTAGGACCTCTTTCCCAATAGAAGAAATCGGCACTTGATCAAAAGGGAAAATGGGAAGGAAAAGTTGAGAGAAGTGAGAGAGGAGAAGAGAGAATGAGAGTGTGAGAGATGATTTGAATGATCAGAAAGGGGTGGCTTTTATAGCTGATTGTTGCTGGTAAAAATAGAAAATTCCATCAGCCAAAGAGACCCCCTTGGCCGGCCACACACATGGCAAAGTTGAGAGATTCAACTTTCCTAAAAATAACCTAGGGTAAATTCATAAAGCCACATTTTTTGAGGGGTTTGAATACAAGGTTGAAAGTTCTTCAATGGCTTCTTCCCAAGATTATTTAGTCAGCTAAAATGCTGATTTGAGTGATCATATGGACGATTCTGGGCATCCCAATTGGTGGCTGGTTCGGTTCACTAGATTCCGTTCAACCAATATGGTTCAACTGGACCATTTTTATCTATAATTAATTAATAATAATTTATTTAGCCCAAATTAGATTGGGAATAAATTAAAATTAATTATGAGTTAACACACATTTTTGGACCACCTTAGGCTAGAAATAAATTATCCTCGATGCTTCAAATTGCTTCTCGATTTTATTCTTCGAGCATTGTCTGCCGAGCCAATTTTCGGCCTTTGTGCGAATCTGTCAAAAATAGTCAAAATTAATCTAAATTAATTAAAATTCATCATGTTCATATTTTTAACATAATTTAATTATTTTATAATATTTAATTATTTTTCAACAATAATTTAACCGAAATAGCATGATTTTAAGTTAAAAAGGGCATGTAAAAACACATAAATTTTCGTGTTTCACACCCCAAAACTTAATTCATTGCTCGTCCCGAGTAATGCACAAATTTGAAAAGAATTTTCTGGAAAACACTTTTTGAAAAACTCCTTCAGAACAACATTCTTCACAAAATCATGAAATCAATATACTTATGCTCAAAAACAATAAATTTGATAATTATGTTACTCAAGTATATATATCGTTCAAGTTAATCTCAACAATTACTACAATAGCAAAATTAGACTAAATGCTTCGTAATAATGACATGTTAATCCCTACCAATTTGATTTTAATCCCTTATTCAAAATTAAACTGTAATCATTAAACTTAACGGATGTCTTCATATGCTGAACAGAGTAATTTCTCTCGACTAATGTAGGTAACATTGGAACTTTGAATCAATAGGTCTTCAACAAGGTTGTAACATGATTGGGCTTAGAGGTAGGTAAAAGATAGATAATTTTAGGTTTAAAAAACAAACTTTAGACTCAGCTTGTATCGGACCTTTCGAGATAATTACCTTCAATACATCAACTTTTCTTTCCCTTTTATATTTCTTTGCAACTCCCCCAAACTTATTTTCAAAGAATACTCTAAATAGTACTGAGTCTTGTGTTTGGGAAATTTTTAAGATAATTAAGAAAAGTGATGGCTAACTTTGTAAGGGTTCAAATAAAATTATGCCATAAAGTATCAAAGTTGGGTTTCAAAGGATAAAAATTTCATCATGGTTGGCTTGAAAGGCTCAAACAGTCCAAACAACAGTTGCCCAAATCATTTTCAACGTTCCATGCTTCTTAGGATTTCGCCTCAAGAAACTACTAAGTCAATTCTAAAGACTTAAACTTTCATGCATGCCTAACTTTCCTAAAGAACTAAAATTTTATGGTATGATTTGCATGCTTTATTAGAAATACATTTCGTGTCATTATTAAGCTAACATAACTATTTATTGAAATAATCAAACTTTATTCATACTTAAATTTTGCATACTTAACAAAATTAAAATTTATTGAACAAAAATATATCATATTCATAATTAAAAGAAAATTTTTATTCTGAGTGGAAATAATTTCAATTTTCGGTCCCCCCAACTTAAAATGAACAATTTCCTCATTGTTTAAAGTGAATAGATACTATACATCAAGTAGGATTCCAGAAAAGAGGAGGTGAGCCAATTTGACTGCTTAAGTACCAAGCTCTTCCAAGATCCAATCCTAGACATGTATATACCTATTGCCACACTTTAGACTTTACTACTTGTCCATATTTACTTTTGATTCACATCTCTTGTTTTATTATGCAGAAATAAAAAATTACTAATTAATCCTAATTCTAAGCTAAATTGATAAAAATTAATATATAAATTATAAATAATATAATTATATATTAAAGTTTATCAACTTATAAATAATATTAAAGATATTTATTCTAGATGTTTTCTCAAAATATTCACAAAGAAAGGCACCTAGTTTTTTATTATTTATGAAAAGAGCGACTAAATTTTAAAATAATTCAATTAAGTCCCTAGACTTAATGAAAATTTAAAATTGAGTTGCAAATTAAAACTTGGATCAAAATTGACCATTTTATTTGAAACTAAAAATTTATTTTTCCATTTAGGGGATAATTTCTTGCAAAATTATGTCAAAATAAATTCCCAGGAAAGATTGAAGGGGTCACAAACAGTCTCGCTTAAGTTCCAATCTCCTAGACATAATTTATTTAAACATACTTTACCCGAAAATATACCCTAAATAATTTGTTCAAAAAGAAAAACGAAAACTTAAGTATCCGATAAAATTAACGAAGTTTTATCCCGTTCAATTTTATCTCCCCAATAATGTTTCAGGCGCTGAGCATTAACTCAAAAATTACATCCCTTACCTTGGATATCAAAAACTCCGTATGGATAGACCTGGTGAATCGTAAATGGGCCGGACCAACGTGATTTTAGCTTACCTGGAAAGAACTTCAATCTGGAATTGAACAACAAGACTTGCTGAGCTGCTTCAAATTCTCGAACTTGAAAGTGGTTTTCATGCCATTTCTTAAGTCTTTCTTTAAGTAATTTGGCATTTGCATATGAGAACATTCGGAACTCTTCTAACTCATTGAGTTGGAACATCCATTTCTCTTTTGCGAGCTTAGGATCCAAATTAAGCTGTTGAAGAGCGCAATAAGCTTTGTGCTCTAACTCTAATGGTAGATGGCAGGCTTTCCCAAAGACCAACCTATAGGGTGACATCCCTAACGGTGTCTTGTATGATGGTCTGTAAGCCCATAAAGCATTACCTAATCTTGTGGACCAATCTAGTCGGTTCGGGCAGACTACCAATCTTGTGGACCAATCTCGTCGGATATGCCTTAGCCTCGACCCATTTAGACACATAGTCTACTGCTCCTAGTATGTACTTGTGACCGCAAGACGGAGGAAAAGAACCAAGAAAGTCAATACCCTATACATCCAACAACTCTACCTCAATGATGTTTGTTCGAGGCAACTCATTTCTGTTGGTGACATTTCCGACCCTTTGACATCGATCACAGCTCTTCACGTAAGCATATGCATCCTTGAATAATGTTGGCCAAAAGAATCCGGCTTGCAATACTTTGGCCGCTCTACGTGTACCTCCGAAGTGTCCCCCATTTGGAGCTGAGTGACAGTGGTATAAAATCTTCGGTATTTCATATTCTGCCACGCATCTCCTGATCATCTAATCTGCACACTTTTTAAACACATATAGCTCTTTCTAGAAATAGTACTTCACATCGTGAAGAAACTTTTTCCTTTGTTGATACATCTTATCAATTGGCATCAAACCACAAGTTAAATAGTTGGAAAAATCAGCAAACCAAGGGGTATTATGGACATGATTTACCTTTAGGATATGTTCACCTGGAAACATCTCTTGAATTGGTCTAAGAGGAGAATTCCTTTCTTGTGGCTCCAATTTGGACAAGTGATCTGCTACTTGATTTTCGACTCCCTTTCGATCTTGAATTTGTAGATCGAACTTTTGAAGTAGAAGTACCCATCAGATCAGCCTCGGCTTAGCGTCTTTCTTCGCAAGTAAATACTTAATTACCGAGTGGTCCATATAGACAGTCACTTTGGTACCTACCAGATAAGATCAAAACTTATCAAAAGCAAACACAATAGCAAGTAACTCTTTTACTGTTATCGTATAATTCAGTTGAGCTCCTGTTAGGGTTCGACTTGCGTAGTAGATGGGATGAAAAACTTTGTTCCTTCGCTGGCCCAAGGCAACTCCAATTGTGAAGTCACTTACGTCACACATCAATTGAAATGGCAAATCCCAGTCTGGTGTGACAATTGTGGGTGTCATGACTAATCGACTTTTCAAATCGTTGAAGCCTTTTAAGGATTCCTCATCAAACTTGAATATAGAGCCATTCTCTAATAATTTGTATAAGGGTTTAGCAACTTTGGAGAAGTCCTTTATAAATCTTCGATAAAAACCGGAGGTAGGAGTTTCTTAATAACGTCTACCTTTGCTTTGTCTACCTCGATCCCATGTCTCGTTATTTGATTCCCTAGAACAACTCCTTCTCGTACCATAAAATGGCACTTTTCCCAGTTGAGTACGAGATTCATTTCTTCGCATCACCTTAGTACCTTAGTTAGATTGCCTAAGCAATCATCGTAAGTATCTCCGAATACAGAAAAGTCATCCATAAAAACTTCCAAATATTTCTCAACCATGTTAGTAAAAATATACATCATACATTTTTGAAATGTAGCAAGTGGATTACATAAACCGAATGCCATGCGTCTAAATGCAAATGTACCGTACGAGAAGGTGAATGTCATTTTGTGTTGATGTTCCGGTGCTACTGTAATCTGATTATACCCTGAGTATCCATTGAGAAAACAGTAGTAATCTCGTCCTGCGAGTCTATCCAGCATCTGGTCCAAGAACAGCAAAGGGAAGTGATCTTTCCTAGTCGCCTTGTTCAGCTTCTGGTAATCGATGCAGATTCTTTATCCCGTAACAATTCTATTCGGTATCAACTCGTTGTTCTCATTCTCTACGACCGTGATACCTCCTTTTTTTGGCATGCACTGGACCGAGCTTACCCATGAACTGTCTGAGATGGGATAGATGATACCTATATCTAACCACTTGATGATCTGTTTTTTTACTACGTCCTTCATGATGGGGTTCAGTCTCCGTTGTCCATCGATCGTCCCTTTTTTGCCATCTTCCAGGATAATCTTGTGCATGCATACAAATGGACTAATGTCGCGAATATCGGCTATGGTCCATCCGATGGCCTTCTTGAATTGTTTCAGAACTAAGATAAGTTTCTCTTCTTGCTTAGTGGTCAATTCTGCTAAAACAATCATAGGTAGAGTAGAAGCATTACCTAAATAAACGTATTTTAAATGAGAAGGTAATACCTTGAGTTCTAATTCAGGTGGCTCATCGGTCAATGCTTTTGGTTGATAATAGTCCCGCTTTTCTAACTCCAAAGATTCAAAATGAGATTGCGGATTAAATCCCCTTTGATTAGCTTCTAGAAAAGCTAAGTATTCATCCTCCTCTTCATCATTTGGAGGATCCGATGTCAAAATTCTTTCCAGTGGGTCCACAACACTTTTGAGTTCCTTCTCCACTATTAAATCCTCTAAATCAAACACTGTAGAGCAATCATCCATTGTGTCAGGAAATCACAGAGAATTAAAGACGTTAATTGTTACCTGATCATCCTAAACACGCATAGTGAGCTCGCCCTTCTGCGCATCAATAAGGGTCCTTCCAGTTGCTAGGAACAGCCTTCCTAGGATGATTGGTACTTCTTTGTCTGCTTCAAGTCTAGAATTACAAGGTCAGCAGGTAAGATAAACTTATCTACACATACGAATACGTCCTCGATTTTTCCTTCTGAATGTGCTAAGGATCGATCTTCTAGTTGAAGCGTAACTGTAGTTCGTCTAACTTCTCTTATCCCCAACTTCCTAAATATTGACATAGGCAACAAGTTGATATTTGCACCTAAGTCACATAATGCCTTACCATAATATGTTGCTCCAATGTTGCACAGTATGGTAAAACATCCAGGATCCTTCAATTTTGGGGGTAGTTTGTCTTGAAGATATGCACTGCATTCCTTCGTCAGAGCTACCGTCTCAAATTCTCCAAGTATTAGTTTCTTAGACAAGATATCTTTGATGAACTTGATGTAGTTCGACATTTCCTCAAGTGCTTCAACCAACGGGATGTTGATCTGAAGTTGCTTGAGTACATCAAGGAACTTCTTGAATTGAATCTCCTGCTTCTGTTTCTAAAGTCTTTGAGGTTAGGGTGGTGTTGGTCTCATTACTGGGACTGATTCTAGTTGATTCATCTTTGGTGGAAATTCTGCATCTAACGGCGTTGTTAGTTGATTAGAATTAGCTGGTTCTGGGGTTACTTTATCGGGTTTTACAGATTCTGGTTCTGGTGAAACTGGAATTTCAACACTTGGTTGAACTTCTTCTGAATCTTGAGCGTCTGCTGGCTCATTTTCAACTTTGACAGTGTTGGGCTCTACTGTTTTTTCACTCCTCAAATGTCAACGCTTTATAATGTTCTTTCCCTAGATTTCTTGGATTCTCTGTTTCACTAGGTAGAGAACCTTGTGGTCGGCTCCTGAGTTCAGTAGCAAGCTGGCCCACTTGATTCTCCAAATTCCTTAGAGTGGCGTCGTTTTTCGCCATGTCTTCCTTCTATAGATTCTCCAAGGTATTGGATGGTTCTGCTTAGGTTAGTTTCTAAACTTGTTGAGGGAAACTAGGCAGCTGAGTTGGTCTAGGTTGGGCGTAAGTGTTACTAGTTCCAGCCCCTTGGTTACTCCAGGAAAAATTCGGGTGATTTTGCCACAATAAGTTATAAAAGTTGGATTGCAGTCCTTTCCTCCCTTGGTTTTGGTTTTGGTTACCCATGTAATATACAGATTCAGGGTTCGATGGAAATTTTTCCAACAAATATCCTTCCCCACAATACACACAGGCTATATTCTCAAATTGGTTAGGTGGTTGGGCTGCAAAACTGTTAGACCCATTAGTGGTAAGATTCTTAAGCATTGAGGATATTGAAGATACCTGAGATGCGAGTGAAGTGAGAGCATCCATTTCATGTATTCCAGCGACTCGTCTTCCTGACGCTGCTCGATTGGTATCTTCGGTCGTAATGAATCTTTGGGTACTCCGACTAACTTGAAAGAATCGCTCACTTCCATAAATAGTCTTAAGTGAAGATGAGGATCTTCAATAGGTATTCCACTGAATTGGTCCACAGTCTGAAGCATCTGGAACATGACTGGCTTTAGCTCGAATTATTGTGCCTCGATTTCAAGTCTCCTGTTACCCGGATTAAGATCGTTAAATACTAGCACGGCATACTGTCGCAAAGCTCTATCCCTATCATCAGCAATAAAGATAGGATTCTGAACAAGGTTTGCTCCGTTTCTTTGATTCATATTCTCAAAGTTTATCTCTTGGGTCCTTCTCTAGTTCGCTTGTCTTCTTTGCTGTTGAAAGGTTCGTTCTATTTGAGGGTCCACAGGGAGTAAGTCGATAATCTGGTCAATACTCATAAACATCTAAAATAATCACAGAATGATTAAGTAAGTAAAGATTTAAACAAGAAAATAAATAAACCAAAATGTAAAAGTAGATTCACAAATAATGGCTTCTTTTTAAAACAGTCCCCGACAACGACGCCAAAAACTTGGAACGACGAAAATGTGCAAGTGTACACAATCGCAACAAGTAATAAAGTGACAAGTAAATGTCGAGTTATCGTACCCACAGGGACGGTAAAAAGGAATATTTAAGAAATTAATGTTAAAACACATTGGTGAGGGAAAATATTTTGGTTTAAAGATGATTAAAAACTAAGGGTTAAAAACTAAATAAAAAAATTAAAAAACTAAAAAGGTTATAATGCACGATTTCAAATAAGGTTTAATGAAGATGATATAATTGTGTTAGATTAATTACATTCCTTTAACTTAGAATTATTAAACTTATGTTTATACTGCTACGAACAAATTCACGACAACTCGATAATTTGTTAACATACTTGTTAAATTAATCAATCTCTTGAACATTTTCCAATGTCAATCCAAGCGATTAATCAATCTTCACAAGCATATAAAAGATCAAGTGAGGTAACAGAGTATTTCTACCTTGAAACAATTTAATGACAATAATTTTGCAAGTTATGCAAGGCATATGTATCGCCAAATACAATGCTAAATTAACTTCAGCTACCTTAGAAGAATAAACATGCACTGATTAAGTATTGTGTTGATTAATTACAATTTCAATACGACTTAATAATTAATTCATCAGTTATCTAACAATTAATATTCCAAGAATAACTTAGGCATGATTTTACTTAAGCAAGCATCTTACCGAGGCATATAACATGTGTAATTCTACTGCAAAAAAATTTCATCCACATTTTAGCTACCGAAAACATAATTCCTTTATTAGAATTTGTTAGAATGATCGGAGGTTCCACTCACCCCTATCCTCGGTTAGGTACTCACCCATATCCTCAGTTTCATAAAATGGAGCATTGTAAAATTTACAAATTTCACGAGGGGTGACATGGACCTTCCTGTCCCTCACTGCTATGTGTTCCCAAATTTCATCTTCAAATGGTCCTCTAGGCTGGAAATAAAATTGCCTCGATGCTTCAAATTGCTTCTCGATTTTATTCTTCCAGCATTGTCCGCCGAGCCAATTTTCGCCCTTTGTGCGAATCTGTCAAAAATAGTCAAAATTAATCAAAATTAACTATAAAATTAATTAAAATTCAGCATATTCATATTTTTAACATAATTTAATTATTTTATAATATTTAATTATTTTTCAAAAAGAATTTAACCGAAACAACATGATTTTAAGTTAAAAAGGGCATGTAAAAATACATAAATTTTCATGTTTCCAGTACACAAGATGAACATTTCACCTAGGAATATTCCTAGGATGATTTTCAAAACAAGTATGTTTGAATTAGGTATGTGGAGACCCACAACCTCAAGTTCATTGAGTTGAAGTAAGGGGATAAGATTGTGGCTGAATATGAGGTTTAATTATTGAGGTTCATCCGCTATGCTCAGGGTATGGTCACCACAGAATAGGATAAGTGTGTGAGGTTAAAAAATGGGATTTGTTACAACCTCAAAACTTATGTTGCTCCACACTAGGAATGGGTGTTTGAGACCCTAGTGGAAAAAATCCAAAATTCTGGAGGAGATCAAACAAGTGGAATGCGAAAAATGAGAAAAAAGTAAGGCCCTGGGTAAAAAAGATTAAGGCCCTGGGTAAAAAAGATTCTAGTCCCAGTTTTGAATTCTCATCCTACAAAATGAGCCAAAGAGAGTAGGCTGCGAAAAAGGGTTGCGGTAGCTGATTCTGGGGTTGGGACTCCCAATTGTAACTATTGTAATAAATGCCACTTAGGAAAGTGTTGGAAGAAATTGGGTGCCTACCTAAAATATGGATCGATGAAGCATAGGTATAATGAATGTCCTCGGTGGGTCGAGCAGGTGCAACCTCCGAATCAAAATGAGACCCAAAACTAGAGATTGGGTAATATAGCCGTTAATAATGCCGCAATGGGTAATTAAGGTGCGAACCGAACTAAAGCTAATAAGCCTACCCTTTTTTGTGTTATTAGAGTTTGTGATGAGAGAGATGTATCCGATGTAATCGTAGGTATTTTTACCATCCATTCAATTTCATGCTTTGCCTTAATTGACATAGGATCCACTCATTCATATGTTGCTTGTAATATGTCTGATAAACTAGGTTTGGGGTAGAGGAAACCACTACTGATGTTACGATAATAGGCCCTTTAAGACAATCGATTATTGTAAATAAGGTCTATAAGAGATGTCCATTGGAGGTTTAAAGTGTAGTGTTTCCGGCGGATCTTATAGAATTACCTTTTGGGGAGTTCGATTTAATTTTTGGTATGGATATGTAAGTAGAACACTATTAATCAAATGTAATCTCCGCTATGGTTGTCAAGAAGTTGGTTTGGAATGGGTTTGAGGCTTATCTAGACTATGTGAGGGATGTGAATGCGAATAGTTCTATCAGACAATATTCGAATAGTTAGGGAATTCCCAAATGTGTTTCCATGTTGCGACACCCCTAACAGGATGCCAATTTCGTGACACAGGTATCAATGATGAACTTTTTAACTTGTGAGTTTGATGGTGCTTGTATAGGCTTTTACTAAACTTATGGTCTTGGTAATGACATTGTGCATATTTTATAGTTTTTGGTAAGGAAATGGTAAGTTATGTTTGAGTTTATACGAGCTTACTAAGTACTCGTTGCTTACATGGTTATTTTCTTTTGTTTTATAGATTGTCAGAAGCCCGATCGATTGGAAGCTTGTCGGGAATCAATCACACTATCTAGCAACCATTTCGGTAGTTTTTTTTATATTTTGGCTAAGGTTATAAATGGCATGTATAGGACCCTTTTATTATGGTAGTTCTTGAATTTGTATTGGTTGATTTGGTATGTATATGCTTTTGAAGTTTATGTTTGGTTTGATGAGCTTTGGAGCCTTGACAAGTTAGGTCATTTTGGCCATTCTTAAGTGCTTGTTTATCAGTATCATTTTGGTATGTTGTGATGGCATGTAAATGGTCATTGATGATATCATTTGGTAGATAAATGAACTAGGTTTTGATCTTGACGTATGGTCATATTGATTTATTAATTAATGATGTTTTGATATATATATGTGTTGCCTTTGAGTGGCATATTGGTTAGATGAAATAGGATAATTATGAGTGTTTGAATGATGTTTAGGTCAATTGAATGTGTGTACAAATGGGATGGACGGTTAGGTGTGTTTTGGCCTTAAAATGGCATGCTTTTAGGGTAACAATATGGATCACACGGCCTAGGACACGGGCTGTCACACGGGCGTGTGTCATTTGTAAATTCTTAGTGTACTAAGTCAATGAGTTACACGGCCTAGCACACGACCTGCGACATGGCCATGTGTTGTAAGTTAGAGAGTTACACAGTCTGCACACGGCCTGCGACATGGCCGTGTCATCCAACTTAATGAGTTATACAGCTAGAGATACGAGCTAGACACAGCCGTGTCTCCCTTTGTTCGATTGTTACAAGGCATGGCGTATGTCATACGGCCGTGTGACCCCTGTTTTCAAATTTTTGCAACTTTTCCCAAATCTTCTATTTTGTTTCAAATTAGTCCCGAATGGCTTCTAAGCTATTTTTAGGGCCTCGAAGGCTCAATTTAGGGACCAGGTATATATGTTTGATTGTTTTTTTGAGAAGATTAATTTATTTAATGTTATGATGTTAAATGTTATTCTAAATATTCGGTAATACACAGCAGCCCTAATTCGGTGACGGGAATAGGTTAGAGGTGTTACATATACAATATGGTCATTTGGGTTGGCGCTTTCCTGAGGTTTTTGAAGCTATGGAGGTCGGTAAGTAGCATTTTGTTTAACAGGGTTAGAATTATTACCTCCTCTCCGATTTCTGCCCTATCTCAAATTCGAGTTATCTCTCCAACAAAGATTGTAAGTATTTGAATAAGCATTTTTGACCTCATTCCCTATGCAATTCACGTTCTGAGTTAGGTTATCAAAATATTGGCTAAGAGGTTTATCTCCACAAAATATTTTAGATCCCCTAGATGTTGATTCTATCAAGTTGAGTCTATCCAAAATCTGTTGATATCCATCGTCCTTCTGAATAGCTTTCACAACGAATGGTCTTTAGCCATAAGTGAATCTTTAGTTTTGCCACTGGTAGGAATTCATCGCCAAGTTTACTATAAAATCGTAAGCATCCTCGTATGTTCGGCTCATCAAGTGTCCTCTTGCGGCTCCATCTAATACTAATCGCACATGTACATACAACCCATTATAGAACATCTACAACCTCAAGCATTCGGGTAGGCCATAATGCGGACATCTCTGGATCAACATCTTAAATCACTCCCAAGCTTCGTGAAAACTATCTCCTTCTAGTTGCTTAAACCTGACAATCTCTCTCCTGAGTTTCATCATCTTGCTAATAGGAAAAGACTTGTGTAGAAACTTCTCTGCAAGTTCATTCCATGTCATTATAGATCTTGGTTCCTGTGAATCTAACCAAGAAAAAGCATTATCAATTGAGGAGAATGTCAACAACCGAGATTGAATAGCATTATCAGTGACCCCATTAAATTTAAACATATTACAAATTTGGACAAACCATTTAAAGTGTTGATTTGGGTCCTCCGTCATTGTTCCTTTAAACTGTATATTGTTCTGGATCATAGCTAGTTTAATTTCAAAGTTATTTTTCGTGATGGTTGGCCTTGCAATGCTACATTGTACCATACCCAAAGTTGGTAGCGCATAATTTATTAGTGACCTTTCTTCTCGTACCATCTGTGGGTTTAACGGTAATTGTGGTGGTGGTAAATCTAGTATGTTAGCTTCGTCAAGTTCGTCGAATAGTGGGTTTTCTCGTGGTGAATTACCAACATCAAGTGGGTTATTTTGCATCTGTTTTTGCTATTGCTGCTTGGAACGACGAAAATGTGCAAGTGTACACAATCGCAACAAGTAATAAAGTGACAAGTAAATGTCGAGTTATTGTACCCACAAGGACTATAAAAGAATTATTTATGAAAGTAAGTTTAAACACTTTGGTGATAGAAAAATATTTGGATTTAGGAAATGATTAAAAACTATAAAACAAAGTAAAATAAAATAAAGTTCTAATGCATGATTTCAAAGGCTGATTTTAATCAAGATGATATCATTGTGTTGGATTAATTACATTCCTTTAACTTAGAATATTAAACTTATGTTTATACTACTAAGAACAAATTCAAGGCAACTCGGTAATTTGCTAACTACAGCTCATACATACTTATTAAATTAATCAATCTCTTGAACATTTTTCAATGTCAATCCAAGCGATTAATCAATCTTCATAAGCATATAAAAGATCAAGTGAGGTAACAGAGTATTTCCACCTTGAAACAGTTTAATCACAATAATCTTGCAAGTTATGCAAGACATATGTATCGCCAAATACAATGCTAAATTATCTTCAGCTACCTTAGAAGAATAAACATGCACTAATTAAGTATAGTGTTGATTAATTACAATTTCAATACGATTTAATAATTAATTCATTAGTTATCTCACAATTAATATTGCAAGAATAACTTAGGCATGATTTTACTTAATCAAGCATCTTATCGAGGCCTATAACAGCACAAACACAATTTTAATATTCAAGCAAGCAAGATATAATCAACCCAACATGGATTAAATTCAAGATAAATTGATTAAAATAACCATTTCAATAGCATAAATATTCATAAACATGATTGTCAAAACAATAACGAAATTTAAAGAGATAGGGAACAAGAAGCAAATTCGGTGTTTCTCCGTGGCTTAACTGATTGCTCCGTTCTTTGTTCTCTGTTGTCCTCGAGTATAAAGGTGACTTATGAATACTTCAATTGCTGCTCAAA
Organism: Gossypium raimondii; assembly: GCF_025698545.1. Classification (NCBI taxonomy): domain Eukaryota; kingdom Viridiplantae; phylum Streptophyta; class Magnoliopsida; order Malvales; family Malvaceae; genus Gossypium; species Gossypium raimondii. The sequence continues at coordinate 32,485,564 of NC_068576.1, read as the reverse complement.
AATGGCTGATTAGGACCTCTTTCCGAAGAGAAGAAACCGACACTTGAACAAAAAGGGAAATAGAAAGGAAAAGTTGAGATCAAGTGAGAGAGTAGAAGAGAGAATGAGAGTGTGAGAGTGTGAGCAATGATTTGATTGATCAGCAAGGGGTGGCTTTTATAGATGGTTGTGGCTGATAAAAAAAGCAAATTCCATCAGCCAAAGAGACCCCCCATGGCCGGCCACATGAATGGGAAAGTTGAGAGATTCAACTTTGCTAAATAGTCTGGGGCAAATCTGTAAAGCCACATTTTTTGTAGGGGTTTGAATGCAAGGTTGAAAGTTCTTCAATGGCCGCAGAGGGTATCCATGTAGACCTGAAAAAGATAGAGGCTATTTTAGAATGGAAACAATCCAACAATGTTTCCAAAATCTGAAGTTTCATTGGTTTAATCAAGTACTATAATAGATTTTTTGAAAGGTTCTCTCTAATTGCCACTCTCCAAACAAAGTTGTTGAGGAAGAATGTTTTGTTTAAATGGATGGATGATCAACAAGCGAGCTTTGAAAAGCTAGTGGTTGTGTTAACTAAAGGTCTCGCATTAATTTAGATCAAGACTGGAGAATAGTATCTTGTGTATAGCGATGCATCCTATACTGGCCTTGGTTATGTGTTGATGCAAGGAGGAAAAGTAGTTGCCTATACATTGAGGCAATTGAAACAGCATTAGTACAACTATCTGACACATGAATTGGAGTTGACAACAGTGGCAGTCGCACAAAAAATTTGGAGACACTACTTATATGGTGAGTAGTGCTATATATATACTAATCATAAGAGTCTAAAGTATCTTCTCACCCAAAAATAGTTGAACTTGAGGCAACGGAGGTGAATAAAGCTATTAAAGAACTATGACTGTGTAACTGAATACCACCCCAGAGAAGCCAATGTAGTGGCAGATGCTCTAAGTAGAAAATCGATGATTGATCTAATAGAAATGTTTGCTAGGTTAAGTCTAGTGGATAATGGAGGCTTACTAGCTAAACTACAAGTGAAACAGACCTTAGTTAATGAGATTAAGGCTAAACATTTGTTAGATGTGTTCTTATTGACATGGGTTAAGTAGGTGGAAGATGACAAAACTGAGGACTATGGGTTTAATGACGAGGGTATTTTGTGCTTCTGTGGGAGGTATTGTGTGCCAAACGATAAGGATTTAAAATAGTCCATACTTCGGGAAGTGTATGCTAGCCCTTATTTTATGCAGCCTAGAGGAAATAAGATGTATCGGGATTTAAAGGAACTATACTGGTTGCTTGGACTAAAACGTGAGGTGGCAAAATTTGTAGCTAAGTGCCTAAAGTGTCAACAAGTGAAAACTAAACATCAGTTCCCTTTCCACTTATTAAAGCCATTTAAAAATACGTCCGTAGAAGTGAGAATGGATAAAAATGGACTTTGTTAGTGGGTTCCCCTAACATCCACTAAGAAAGATTCAATATGGGTAATAGCATATTGATTAACTAAGTCAGCTCATTTCTTACCTGCCCATACTGATCATTATTTACAAAATCTGGTTAAGTTATACATTTTGGAAATTGTAAGGTATCATAGGGTACCCGTGTAACACCCCAAAATAGGGCTTAGGAGTTTTAGGGGTATTTTAAGAATTTTAACCTTAGAGTGTTTGAAATTTCGTGACATGGTATATCGATAATGTTCTCGAATATGATTTTTAGAAATTCAAATTAATTTTTGAAAATGTGATTTGGAAACCTTTAATTTTAGAAAACAGAGTGATTTTTAATAGAGTCAAAACTGTGAGCATTTATGTTGCAGTTTCGCCAATTTTTAAAATTGAACCTATTTCTTCCCCCACCAACATGTTTTCATGTTAGGTTTTCTCCCTTCGTTGTGCTGACCGTACCTTTGATTTCCCTAGCTCTCCCCACTCAATTTTAACTCCTAAATAGTGATTCTTTGAATTTTACTATTATCAAAGCCTTAAACCTCCATAAAATCTCTTCAAAACACCCAAAAACTCCATTAATTTCATAATTTTCAAGTTACAGGGTTTTCTCGGGTTTGCATCAGAAGTTTAATTTTCGTCAATCAAAAGTCCTTAAGCTCGTAAATTGAAATTTAAGCAATTTCATCCACATTTCATGCTAGCTGAATGCACTAGGGACCTATATCAACCCATACAAATCAAAATTTCACAATTTTACCATGGAATTTTACTAATTTTATAAATAAGTCACTAAATAACAATTTAATAAAAACTCCCTTTAAAAACTTGTGTATTTAACAACAAGGACCCATAATCTTTCATTAAATTTCAAGAATCATGAAACATGCTCATGGCAAAACCTTAAATATTTAACAATTTTGCAAATTAGTCCCTAGGCTAGCTAGATTAAACTACAATGATCCTGAAAACATAAAAATAATTAAAACAGGAGAAAATAACACTTACATGCAAGGATGGAGCTAGTCGAATATTCAAGTTGCAACAATGGAGGTCTTTCTCTCTAATTTCGATGGAAGCATTCAACTAAAGAAGATGATACTTTCATTGTAGGTTATTTTCCTATACTTATTTATTAAATTTCTTAATTAACCTTTAATTTAAACTAATTAAAACATCAATTTAATTCCTATCTTTGTTAACTAATAATAATGGTCTAATTACCATATAAATCGCTTTAATTTAAAATTTCATAGCTAATTGATACCTTTAACTGATAGAACTCAACTTTTGCACCTTTTACGATTTAGTTCTTTTCACTTAAGTAAGCATGCAACTGCCAAAATTTCTTAACAAAATTTCTATACAACCTTTCTAATATTCCATAAACATTAAAATAGTAATAAAATAAATATTTGCTCGTCAAATTTATGGTCCTGAAAGCACTATTCTGAATTCACTAAAAACGGGTTGTTACACTGATCCTACTCCTACACCTATGAATCATGGTTGTGTTTAAATGTCTTTGGGCGTTAGGTTGTAAGGAATTTTTTGGAGTGAGGGTACCTATCCGACCATAGCTAAGTACTGGTTGGAGGGAGTTGAAAGGATCCTAGAGCAGATGTCCTGTTTTGACAAGGAGAAGTTGGGTTGTGCAGTGTCCTTACTCGATGGTGAGACTCATCATTGGTGCAATACGGTTAGGAGAGGTACTATTTCTAATAGTTTAATGTATGAGTACTTTATCAAGGTTTTTAGGAGGAAGTTTACGGACGAGCAGTATATAGTGGCTTGTAGGCATGAGTTTCTGGATTTGATTCAAGGTGATTTGTAAGTAACTGATTATGAGGCTGAGTTTGTGTGACCCGGTTAGTATACTCCTAAGATGATACTTTCTGAGAGGGACTATTGTAAGAGGTTCCGATATGGGCATAATTGTGAGATTCTGGTTTATTTGGTAGCTCAAAATGTGGAGATGTTTGATGAGTTAGTTGAGAGAGCTAAGAAAGATGAGGAGACCTTAGTTGAGCCACCTCGTTTGGTGGTTACTGATTCTGATAAGAGAGCTTTTAATGGTGCATTGGGTAGACTGCCTAAAAGAGGGCTTGATAGTCATAGTTCTAGTAGGGTGCGAGATGTGGGTCTTGGCCGAGTCAGTCTAGGCAACAGAGTAGTGCTATTGTTAGTGCTACTAGTTCGACAGGAGTTCCCAGATGGCTGCATTGTCTACATTGTGAGCACAGGCATTCCGGAGAGTATCGTAAGTTGTCAAGTGGATGTTTTAAATATGGTTCGAAGGAAAATTTTTTGAGGGATTGTCTGAATAGAGTTGAGGTTTTGCAGACTCAGAGTTTGACACCTATTTTTGCGCTTGCTAGAGGCTATGGTAAAGGTAGTGGGAGACCAGTTGGGTAGTAAAATCCAGCTGTTAGGGAGCCAGAGAATCAGGATTCGACTAATGTTATTGCAGGTACTTTGACTTTGCAGTCTACTCCATCATTTTCTTTAGTTGATTCTAGTTCGATGCATTCGTATATCTTGAGTAAGTTGGCATACAAGTTAGGGATTCTTGTTGAGACTATTGGTTTGAGTATGACTATCATTAGTTCTTTTGGTAATAGTGTAGTAGTGAATAAAGTTTACTATAGATGCCCTCTTATAATTCAAGGACATGTTTTCTCTGTTGATCTTATGGAATTGTCTTTCTATGGATTTGATGTCATTCTTGGTATGTATTAGTTAAATGAGCATAAGGCTAGGGTAGATTTTGAGACTAAACGAATTACTTTGAGAAATAGTGATAGGTTGGAAATTGTTATTGTAGGCAAAAGATCGGGTTTTATGTCTAATGTGGTTTTGGCTATGAAGGCTGAAAAGATGAAGGGAAAAGGTTGTGAGACTTATTTAGCCTATGTGATGAATTCTTTAGTAAGGAGTTAAGAGTTCAAGATATTCACATTGTTAGGGATTTTCCTGACATGTTTCCTGTAGAGTTACCTGGTTTGCCACTGGATCAAGAAGTTGAGTTTAGAATTGAGCTCTATCCAGGTACTGTACTGGTGTCCATTGCGTCCTATCGCATTGCACCAAAAGAGCTCAAGGAATTAATGGTTAAATTGCAAGAGTTGCTTGATAGAGAGTTTATTTGACTGAGTGTATCTCCATAGGGTGGACCCCTTTTTTTGTGAAGAGGAAGGATGGTACGATGTGGATGTGTATTGATTATAGACAGTTGACCATTAAACATAAGTATCCTTTGCCTTGAATTGATGATTTGTTTGACCAGTTCTGAGGTGCAATGGTGTTTTCGAATATTGATCTTAGAACTGGGTATTACCAGTTGAAGGTGGAGGAGTCTGATGTGTTAAAAAATATTTTTAGGACTCGGTATGGGCACTATGAGTTTTTAGTTATTTGGATTAACTAATGCCCTTGCTGCGTTCATGGATTTGATGAATCGTGTGTTCCACTCGTATTTGGACCAATTTGTGGTTGTGTTTATAGATGATATTTTGGTATATTCTTATTCTCAAGAGGATCACGATGAGCATTTAAGGGTTGTTCCGCAGATTCTACGAGATAAGCAGTTCTATGCGAAATAAAAGAAGTGTGAATTTTGGTTTAAAGAAGTAGCATTCTTAGGTCATATTGTTTTGGCAGAAGGGGTTCGTGTGGATTTAAAGAAGATAGAGGCAATTTTAGAATGGAAACCGCCTAGGAGTGTTACCAAAGTTAGAAGTTTCTTGGGTTTGGCTGGTTATTGTCGTAGATTTGTTTAAGGGTATTCTCTTATTGATGCACCCTTAATGAAACTACTTCAGTAGGGCGTGGTGTTAGAATGGACTGATGCTAGGAAAAAGAGTTTTGAACAACTTAAGGCAGTTTTGACTAAGGAACCTATGTTGGTTCAACTGGAACATGGAAAAGATTTTATGGTTTATAGTGATGCTTCGTAATTGGGTATTGGTTGTGTGTTGATGCAAGAGGGAAAAGTTGTGGCTTATGCTTTGAGGAAGTTGAAGACTCCTGAGCGCAATTATCCTACTCAAGATTTGGAGCTAGTTGTTGTGGTTTTTGCACTTGAGATTTGGCATCATTATTTGTATAGAGAGAAGTGTGTTATCTATACGGATCATAAGAGCCTTAAGTACCTTCTCACCCAAAAGGAGTTGAATTTAAGGTAGAGGCATTGGATTGAGCTTTTAAACGATTATGATTATGTGATAGAGTATCATCCTAGCAAGACGAATGTTGTTGTTGATGATTTAACAAGAAAGTCGATGTTGGATTTAAGAGCTATGTTTGCGCGCTTGAGTTTAGCTAGTGATGGTGGTTTGTTAGATGAGCTTCAAAAGAGAACAACTTTATCACAACATATTAAGGAGAAGAAACCTTTAGATGGAGAATTATTAAAGAGGATTCGACAAGCTGAGCAAAGTATTAAGGGAGATTTTGATGTTGACAGTGATGGTATCTTGAATTTTTTAGGTAGGTTGTAATTTCCACATGACCTAGATTTGAGGCAAATGATTCATACCGAGGCATATAGTAGTCCTTAAGCTATACATCCTGGTAGTGATAAGATGTATCATGATGTTAGAGAGGTTTATTGGTGGCCTGGGTTGAAGCGTGATGTTACAGATTTTGTTTCGATGTATGGTTTGTCAAGAAGTTAAGGTAGAACACCAATTTCCTTTGGGTTTGTTGCAACTGATTGTGGTTCTTAAATGAAAGTGGGAAAAGATCACTATAGATTTTATTTCGGGTTTGCCTTTGACTCCATTGAGAAGGATTCGATTTGGGTTGTAGTTTATCGATTTTTGAAGAGTGTGCATTTCTTAACTGTGTGTACTAATTATTCTTTGCAGAAGTTAGCTAAGTTGTATATTGCTGAGATTGTTCATCTTCATGAGGTTCCAATTTCAATTATTTCAGATAGGGATCTACGGTTTATTTCGAGGTTTTAGAAGAGTTTGCAAGAAGCTTTGGGATCGAAGCTTAGTTTTAGTATGATTTACCATCCCCAAACAGATGGGCAGTCTGAAAGGGTAATTCAAGTTTTAGAGGATATGTTGCGAAGTTGTGTGATCGAGTTCAGTGGTAGTTGGGAGCGATATTTTCCCTTAGCAGAATTTGCTTACAATAATAGTTTTCAAGCAAGTATTCATATGGCACCATTTGAAGCGTTGTATGGTAGAAAGTGTAGAACTCCTTTGTGTTGGACATAATTGGATGAGAAGCAAGTTGTTGGACTAGATTTGGTTTGTGAGACTGAAGAAAAGGTAAAGTTGATTTGTGATTGGTTGAAAGCAGCGTTTGATAGGCAGAAATCTTATGTGGATTTGAAATGAAAAGATATAGATTTTCAAGTTGGTGATAAGGTGTTCTTGAAAGTGTCGCCGTGGAAAAATGTTTTGAGATTTGAAAGGAATGGTAAATTGAGTCCAAGGTATATTGGAGCTTATGAAGTTGTTGAGAGGATCGGTTCGATAGCTTATCGTTTTAAGTTGCCAACAAAACTTGACTGAATTCATGTTTCTATGTTAAGGAAGTATCATTTAGATCCATCGCATGTAGTGCCAGGTGAAGAAATCGAAGTTCGAGATGATCTTACTTATGAAAAAGAACGAGTTGAAATTTTAGCTCCTGAAGAAAAGGTTTTGTGTAATAAGAGAGTTTTGTTGGTTAAGGTTTTGTGGCAGAACCACAAGACTGAACGGGCTACTTCGGAAGCTAAAAAGACAATGAGATAGCAATATCCTTATTTGTTTAGTTCAGGTAATTTCGAGAACAAAATTCTTTCTGGAGAAGGAGAATTGTAACACCTCAAAATAGGGCCTATGAGTTTTTGAGGTATTTTAGGAATTTTAGCCTTAGATTGTTCATAATTTTTACGACATGGTATATAGGTAATGTTCTCGATTATAGTTTTTGGAAAATCAAATCAATTTTTGAAAATGTGCTTTAGAAACCTTTAATTTTAAAAAATGGAGTGATTTGTAACAAAGTCAAAACTGTGAGCATTTATGTTGCAGTTTCGTAAATTTTTAAAATTGAACCTATTTCTTCCCTTAACAACATGTTTTCACGTCAGTTTTTTCCATTCATTGTGCTTGTCGTCCCTTTGATTTCCCTAGCTCTCGCCACTCAATTTTGACTCCCAAACCGTGATTCTTTGATTTCTACTATTATCTAAGCCTTTGACCTGCATAAAATATCTTCAAAACATCGAAAAACTCCATTGATTTCACCATTATAAAGTTAATGGGTTTTCTCGAGTTTGCATCGAAAGTTCAATTTTCGTTAATCAAAGGTAATTTTTTGATTCCTTATGAGTTTTTCATGATATATAGTCCATAAAACTGAATTATTAGCCCTCAAATCACATGTTTTAAATAAAAGCGAAAAATTGGGTCGTTAATGGTGGATTTCAAGATTTTGAGTAAAAATGTTGTTTCAAAGTGTGTAACACCCTTAACCCAAATTCGTCGCTAGAACAGGATTACAGAGCATTACCAGAGTTTACAAATCAATCAGACATAAATTTTAAACATTTCGAAACATATCAATATTCATATAAAAAACCAATCAAAATAGTACATACTGTCCCGTATACGAGCCTTGGAGGCCCTTAATATGCATTAGAAACAAGTCGGGACTAAATTGAAAACATAGAGAATTTTTCAGGAAACATTGAAAAATTTTAACACTGCAGGGGTCACACGGCCCTGTGACTCACACGGTCAAGAGACAACCTCCTGTCTCAGGCTGTATAGGCATTCGAAGTAGGGACACACGACCGTGTCCCAGCCTGTCGAACTCACTGACTTGGTCATACAACCAACCCACATGCTCGTGTGCTCGGCCGTGTGCTAAGCTGTGTAACAGCCTAACTTTCAACCCTTTGAAAGCTGTAGGGGCCACAAGGCCGTGTGCCACACATGGCTGAGACACATTCTCGTGAATTTGCCCATGTAGATGAAAATAGGTCATTTTACAAGCCATTTTTCTCACCCAATTTGGCATATACCTACACACAACAATGCACATACTTACAAGCCATAACAAAGCATCCAAATCAAGCATAAACAAGACATGTACATATGGTATAACTTCATACAACCAATATGCCCTTAGGCACCTCAAATAACAATATGCAAACATGTATAGCAATGTATTCAATTTGACCAAATAATCAACTAACTTGCATTCACATTTGCATCAATACATAGCATATAATTTACTTACGAAAACACAACCATTTGGTACAAAAATGTCATTCTATAATTAGCATCAAAAGTCCTTTAAGCTATTCAAACAAAGTACCAATTCTCAAGAAGTCACAAGTCATATATATTATGCATAATCATCTATCATTTCATCTTCCATCATTCAACCATATTAAGTCATTCATCAACCATTTTAAGGCTAGTTGTATACATGCCAAAAATATGCCAAAACACAAGCCAAATCAAATGGCCATATTCACAACAAAACATATAGGCCAACATTAGCCAAAATACCTATACATGTCATTATAACCAAAATTAAACAGTCGAATGTACCAAAAATAGCCGATGGATAGTGTGATATAGCTTCGACAAGCTTCCAAGCCGAACGAGCTTCTGATTCACTATAAAACACGAAAAATAACACAGAGTAAGAATTTAAGCTTAGTAAGTTCGTATAACATAGAAAATAATTTACCATTTAGTCACATATTAGGTAAGTAAACAAAGCATATCCCAACACAATTTGGCCAAATGCCTAAGTATATATTCACCAACCATGTTAGCCATGTAAACACATATATATAAGTCAATAATCATGGATGAACACAACAATTTATCAAGTTCCATGTAAACACATATATATAAGTCAACAGTCATGTGTATACCTATAATAGTTCATATCAAACTTATATCGTTTCGTAATAGAACATTGCCTGTTGAACTATTTAGAATATTGTTCGATACCCGAGATAGCTCACACATAATGTGTTAGCTCATATAACTGTAATTTGTCAACTCATGTACATGCATGCTCATACGAGTTGTGAATCAGTATGCACATTTGAGCTGAAGATTGGTATGCTCTCATGAGCTATGAACCGGTATGCTCTTATGAGCTATAAATCGGTAACCCTAATGACATGTCATTTGCATCGTATGGATTCTTAAGGTTCAAAAGGGGCTCGGTAATCATTGTACATAGTTGGATATTAACCCGGAAATCATATATGACAAATCATAACATTTATATAATTCAATTAAAAACATATAAACACGATTTAATTACAAGAACTTAGCTCGACAAGTATACGTAGATACGAAGGCGATTAATCTGAAACTTTCTCTTGGCCCCCATCTGAGTTCGTTCAAGGTCTAACTGAAACTATATAGATAAATTTAACTCAATTTAACATATAATTCAATCAATTAAATCCAAAACATATTTTTTCAAAATTACCATTTTGCCCTTGTACTTTTAGTTTTTTTACAATTTAATCCTTAGGCTCGGAAAATAAAATTCATGCAATTTTACCCCTACCCAAGCCTAGCCGATTATTATACAAACTTATAGCTGCCCACATATTTCATAATTTCAAAAATTTCTAACATCAAACTTCAAAACCCATGTACATGCATCAATGGAAAAACCCTACCAATTTAACAGTTTCACAAATTAGTCTCCAGACTAGCTAGATTAAGCTATAACGACCCCGAAAACATAAAAATCATAAAAAAAACGGGTTAAAAATACATACCAAATAGACAAGGAGAAGTTGCCAAAATTAAAAGCCCTTCAATGGCTTTTCTTTTATCCTAAATTAGGTTGAGAAGAATTAAAGAAGATGAAGCTTAATTTGTTTTTATTTAATATTAACTTTATTTACTAATTACAAAAATATCCTTTAAAATTATTCATAATTTCAAGAGTACCAAGCCGTGTACATCCATTAACTTCACTAATGGTCTATTTACCACATAAGGACTCTTGCTTTAAGGTTCTATAGCCATTTAATACCTTAGCTACTAGATCTCAACTTTTTCCACTTTACACGATTTAGTCCTTTTTATCAAATTGAGCATGTAAACGGTAAAATTTCTTAACCAAATTTTTATACGGTATTTCAATCATGTTGTAGGAAATAAAATATTAATAAAATATTTTTTTAACTTTGGATTTGTGGTCTCGAAACCACTATTCTAATTTTACTAAAAACGATTTGTTACAACTTTCCCCCTAAAGGGATATTTGTCCTCGAAAATCTTACTAGAAAAGAGGTTTGTATATTGCTTTATCATAGCTTCCTCAAGCTCCGAAGTGGCTTCTTTTATACCGTATCATTACAAGAGAACTTTTACTAAACCTATGTTCTTGTTTATCAATTCTTTTACCTCTCGTGCCAGAATTTTGATCGGTTCCTCACTGTACAACATATTAGACTGAATCTCAACATCCATTGGGGAGATAACGTGTCAAGGGTTAGATCGATACCACCGTAACATAAATAAGTGACAGACATTATGAATCATTTTGACATTATGAATCTTTTCTAGTTCTGATGGTAAAGCTAATCAATATG